>NC_087194.1:9303513-9333513 GCF_035594125.1 Scylla paramamosain
GGACGTCTATGAAAAGACGTGGAAAAGTGCAGAATGGTATCATCAGCATAGGAGTGGATAGGACAAGAAGTTTGGTTTAGAAGATCATTAATGAATAATAAGAAGAGAGTGGGTGACAGGACAAAACCCTGAGGAACACCACTGTTAATAGATTTAGGAGAAGAACAGTGACCGTCTACCACTGCAGCAATAGAACGGTCAGAAAGGAAACTTGAGATGAAGTTACAGAGAGAAGGATAGAAACCGTAGGAGGGTAGTTTTGAAATCAAAGCTTTGTGCCAGACTCTATCAAAGGCTTTTGATATGTCCAAGGCAACAGCAAAGGTTTCACCAAAGTCTCTAAAAGAGGATGACCAAGGCTCAGTAAGGAAAGCCAGAAGATCACCAGTAGAGCGGCCTTGACGGAACCCATACTGGCGATCAGATAGAAGGTTGTGAAGTGATAGATGTTTAAGAATCTTCCTGTTGAGGATAGATTCAAAAACTTTAGATAAGCAGGAAATTAAAGCAATAGGATGGTAGTTTGAGGAATTAGAGCGGTCACCCTTTTTAGGAACAGGTTGAATGTAGGCAAACTTCCAGCAAGAAGGAAAGGTAGATGTTGACAGACAGAGCTGAAAGAGTTTGACTAGGCAAGGAGCAAGCACGGAGGCACAGTTTCGGAGAACAATAGGAGGGACCCCATCAGGTCCATAAGCCTTCCGAGGGTTTAGACCAGCGAGGGCATGGAAAACATCATTACAAAGAATTTTAATACGTGGCATGAAGTAGTCAGAGGGTGGAGGAGAGGGAGGAACAAGCCCAGAATCGTCCAAGGTAGAGTTTTTAGGAATGGTTTGAGCAAAGAGTTAAGCTTTAGAAATAGATATGATAGCAGTGGTGCCATCTGGTTGAAGTAGAGGAGGGAAAGAAGAAGAAGCAAAGTTATTGCAGATATTTTTGGCTAGATGCCAGAAATCACGAGGGGAGTTAGATCTTGAAAGGTTTTGACATTTTCTGTTAATGAAGGAGTTTTTGGCTAGTTGGAGAACAGGCTTGGCATGGTTCCGGGCAGTAATATAAAGTGCATGAGATTCTGGTGATGGAAGGCTTAAGTACCTTTTGTGGGCCACCTCTCTATCATGTATAGCACGAGAACAAGCTGTGTTAAACCAAGGTTTAGAAGGTTTAGGACGAGAAAAAGAGTGAGGAATGTACGCCTCCATGCCAGACACTATCACCTCTGTTATGCGCTCAGCACATAAAGACGGGTCTCTGACACGGAAGCAGTAGTCATTCCAAGGAAAATCAGCAAAATACCTCCTCAGGTCCCCCCAACTAGCAGAGGCAAAACGCCAGAGGCACATTCGCTTACGGGGATCCTGAGGAAGGATTGGAGTGATAGGACACGATAAAGATATGAGATTGTGATCGGAGGAGCCGAACGGAGAAGAAAGGGTGACAGCATAAGCAGAAGGATTAGAGGTCAGGAAAAGGTCAAGAATGTTGGGCTTATCTCCAAGACGGTCAGGAATACGAGTAGGGTGTTGCATCAATTGCTCTAGGTTATGGAGGATAGCAAAGTTGTAGGCTAGTTCACCAGGATGGTCAGTGAAGGGAGAGGAAAGCTAAAGTTGGTGGTGAACATTGAAGTCTCCAAGAATGGAGATCTCTGCAAAAGGGAAGAGGGTCAGAATGTGCTCCACTTTGGAAGTTAATTAGTCAAAGAATTTCTTATAGTCAGAGGAGTTAGGAGACAGGTATACAGCACAAATAAATTTAGTATGAGAGTGACTCTGTAGTCGTAGCCAGATGGTGGAAAACTCGGAAGATTCAAGAGCGTGGGCACGAGAGCAGGTTAAGTCATTGCGCACATAAACGCAGCATCCTGCTTTGGATCGAAAATGAGGATAGAGAAAGTAGGAGAGAACAGAAAAGGGGCTACTGTCAGTTGCCTCAGACACCTGAGTTTCAGTGGGGAAAAAAAGATGAGGTTTAGAAGAGGAGAGGTGGTGTTCTACAGATTGAAAATTAGATCTTAGACCGCGAATGTTACAGAAGTTAATGAAGAAAAAGTTGAGGGGTGTGTCAAGACACTTAGGGTCGTCGACGGAAAGGCAGTCCGACCTGGGGACATTTATGGTCCCCTCCCCAGATGGGGACTCCGAGGCTGGTGTAGGAGTCACCATGATTTTAAAATTTTTGAGTGAAGGATGTGTGTGTTATTAGGTGCTTGTAGTTTTGTGTGGAGGAAGAGAGTTGTCTTTAGAGGGCAGGCTGTGACTGCCCCCTTGTGTTGTGAGACACAAAGGGAAACGTTCAGTGAGGTCACAGCTGGGTATAATGATAAGTTCACAGCACCCCCTGAACAGTGCTTTAGACCTCACTGGGAGTAATTATCGTTTCGGCAGGTGTCTACTGATATATATATATATATATATATATATATATATATATATATATATATATATATATATATATATATATATATATATATATATATATATATATATATATATATATATATATATATATATATATCATAACCCGATGTGACTTCTCATGTATCTAAAACTTTTGACAGGTGTAGAGCAAACTTGACATTGTTCAATAACTCAAAAATACAATTTTTCCATCTCTCAACTCGACACAACCTACCAGACAGAAGGAAGTAGGCACTTACCAAAAGGATATTTTTTTCAGTGGGGTATAAGGCAGAGGATTAAGGGATTTAGTGAAATTATCATTAAATGCAGCTGTGACCTCAATTAAGGTTTGCTTTTGTGTCTCTCAACACAAGGGACCAGTCACATCCTGCCCTCTAAAGACGACTCTGTTCCTTCACACAAAACTGCAAACACCTAATTGCACACACACACACTTCACTCAAAATTAAAAAATATCATCGCGACTCCTACACCAGCCTCGGAATCCCATCTGGGTAGGGGACTACAATTGTCCCCAGGTCGGACTGCTCGTCTGGTAACGACCCTATATGTCTTATTTTTTCATTAAATTCTGCAACATTTGCTGTCTTAGATCTAATTTTCAATCTGTAGAACACCACCTCTCCTCTATTAAACCTCATCTTCTATTCCTCACTGAAACACAGGTATCAAAGGCTACTCGCGGTAGCCCCTTTTCTCTATTTTCATTTTCAATCCAAAGCTGAATGTGCGCAACGACTGAACATGCTCTCGTGCCCACCCTTTTGAATCTTCTTAGCTTTCTACCATCTGCCTAAAAAAAAACTCTCAAACTAAATTTATTTGTTTTGTATACCTCTTACCTAACTCCTGTGAATATAACTAATTCTTTGACTACTTAACTTCCAAAGTGGAGCACATTCTGACTATATTCCCTTTTGCAGAGATTTCCATTCTTGGAGACTTCAATGTTCACCACCAGCTTTGGCTTTCCTCTCCCTTCACTGGCCATCCTGGTGAACTAGCCTTCAACTTTGCTATCCTCCACGACTCCACGATTCCACGAGCAATTTGTGCAACGACCTACTTGTATCCCTGACCATATTGGAAATACGCCCAACATTCTTGATCTTTTTCCTAACCTCTAATCCTCCTGCTTACGCTGTTACCCTCTCTTCTCAGTTGGGCTCCTCCGATCGCAATCTCATATCTGTATCTTGTCCTCTACAAAATCCTCCTAAGCGGAGGTGCCTCTAACGTTTTGCCCCTGGTAGTTAGAAGGATATGAGGAGGCATTTTGCTGATTTTCCTTGGAATGACTACTATTTTCGTGTCAGAGACTCGTCTCTGTGCGCCGAACGCAAAACAGAGGTGATAGTTTCTGGCATTGAAGCGTACATTCCTCACGCTTTTTTCTCGATCTAAATCTTCCAAACCATGTTTTAACACAACCAGTTCTCGTGCTATACATGATAGAGGGCTCGAACAAAAGGTACTTAAGGCTTCCATCACCAGAATCTCATGCCCTTTATAATTCTGGCCGGAACCATGCCAAGTCTGTTCTCCAACTATCCAAAAACTCCTTCATTAACAGAAGATGTCAAAATTTTTCAAGATCTAACTCCCCTCGTGACTTCTGGCATCTAGCCATAAATATCTACAATAACTTTGCTTCTTCTTCTTTCCCTCCTTTATTTCATCCAGATGGTAGCACTGGTAGTACATCTATCTCTAGAGCTGAACTCTTCGCTCAAATCGTAGCGAACGATTCAGTGCTTGTTCCTCCCTCCCCTCCACCCTCTGACTACTTCATGCTGCCTATTAAAATTGTTTACAATTATATTTGCCATGCCCTCGCTGGCCTAAACCCTCGGAAGGCTTATGGACCTTGATGGGGTCCCTCCTATTGTTCTCCGAAACTGCGCCTCCGTGTTTACACGTTGCCTTGTCAAACTCTTTTAACTCTGTCTGTCAACATCTAGCTTCCCTTCTTGGTGGAAGTTTGCCTGCATTCAGCCTGTTCCTAAAAACAGTGACCGTTTTAATCTCTTAAACTACCGTCCTATTACTTTAATTTCCTACCTATGTAAAGTTTTTGAATCTATCCTCAACAGGAAAATTCTTAAACATCTATCCTTTCACAACCTTCAATTTGATCGCCAGTATGGGTTTTGTCAAGGTTGCTTTACTGGTAATCTTCTGGCTTTCTTAACTGAACCTCGGTCATCTTCTTTTACATGTTTTAGTGAAACTTTTGCTGTTGCCTTAGACATATCAACACCTTTTGATAAAGTCATGCACAAAACTTTGATTTCCAAACTACCCTCATACGGCTTCTATCCTTCTCTCTGTAATTTCATTTCAAGTTTCCTTTCTCACCACTCTATTACTACTGTGGTAGATGGTCACTGTTCTTCTTTTAAATCTATTAATAGTGGTGTTCCTCGGGGTGCTGTCCTGTCACTCACTCTCTTCCCCTTATTCATCAATGACCTTTTTAACCAAACTTCTTATCCTATCCACTCCTACGCTAGTGATACCATCCTGCACTTTTCCACGTCTTTTCTTAGCCGTCTAACCTTTCAGGAAGTAAACATTTCACTCAGGGAAGCCACAGAACGCCAGACTTCTGAACTCTCTAAAATTTCTGACTGGAGCAGAGCAAACTTAGTATTGTTCAATGCCTCAAAAACTCAATTCTTCAATGTAACAACTCGACACAACCTTCCAGACAACTATTTCCTCTTCTTCATTAACACTCTTCTACATTGAACATCTTCCGTCTGTCCTTTCTTTATAATCTAAACAGGAAAACTCACATATTATCGCTAGTTAAAACAGCTATGAAGTTAGGTGTTCTAAGACGTTTTCTCCAGTTTTTTTCACCTCCTTAGCTGCTAACTGTGTACACGGGCCTTATCCGTCCATATATGGAGTATGCTTCACATTTCCGAATGGGGGGGCGGGGTTCCACTCATACCGCTCTTTTAGAAGGGTTGGAATGAAAAGCTTTTCGTCTCATCAACTCCTCTCATCTAACTGACTGTCTTCTGCCTCTCTCTCATCGCCGCAATGTTGCATCTCTAGATATTTTCATGCTAACTGCATGCGTCCTCTCCTCCCGCGACTTCTTTCTCTCACCCTTATCTGTCCATCTCTCTAGTGCAAGAGTTAACCAGTATTATCAATCATTCATCCCTTTCTCTAGTAAACTTTGAAACTCCCTGCCAGCTTCCGTATCTCCACCTACCTATGATTTAAATTCATTCAAGAGGGAGGTTTCGATTTGGGAGGTGGGAGGTATGTAATAAGAAAGATCAGAAGAACAGTTGGCATAAAAACAGCGGTAGAAGATAGCAAGAGATGCAACACTGTGGCGATGAGAAAGAGGTTGAAGTTGAAGAGTCAGTTAGAGGAGAGAAGCTGATAAGTCGAAAATCTTTTGATTTCATCCTGTCTAAAATAACGATATGAGTGGAACCCTCCCATACATGCCAAGCATACTCCGTATATGGACGGATAATACCCTTTTACAAGTTACTTGAAAGAGGGGAATGAGGAAAAAAAAAAAAAAAACTGGCGGAGACGACATAGTTGTCTGGAAGGTTGTATCGAGTTGTTAGATGGAGCAATGGAGTTTTTGAGGCATTAAACATTACTAAGTTTGCTCTGCCCCAATCAGAAATTTTAGAGAAATCAGAATTCAGGCTGTCTGTGGCTTTCCTACGTGAACTGCTTACCTTCCTGAAGGTTTCGACGCCTTGAAAAAGACGGAAAAATGCATGGTGGTATCGTCTGCGTAGGAGTGAATAGGAAAAAAAGTTTGGTTTAGAAGATTATTGATGAATGATAGGAAGAGAGTGGGTGATAGGAAAAAAACCCTAGCAACACCACTGTTAACAGATTTATGAGTAGAATAGTGACCACAACAGCAACAGAACGATCATAAAGGAAACTTGAAATGAAGTTACAGAGAAATTTAGAAGTTGTAGGTGTTGTAGTCTGGAAATTAAAACTCTGTGTAAGACTCTATTAATAGCTTTCGATATGCCTAAGGCAACAGCAAAAGTTTCACTGGAATATCTAAAAGAGGATGATCAAGACTCAGTAAGAAAAGCCAGATTATCAGTGGATCGGCCATGACGGAACCCATACTGACGATCATATATAATGTTGTGAAGTGATAGATGTTTAAGGATCTTTTTTTTTATATATGTAGGAGGGACACTGGACAAGGGCAACAAAAATAATAATAATAAAATTTCACTGAGATGCCAGTCCCAGAAAAGGGTCCAAAGCTGTAGTCAAAAATTGAAGAATAAGTGTCCTGAAACCTCCCTCTTGAAGGAATTCAAGTCATAGGAAGGTGGACATACAGAATATATCCTGTTTAGGATATATTCAAAAACTTCAGATTGGCAGGAAATTAAAGCAATAGGACAGCTGTTTCAGGGATTAAAACGGTCACCATTTTTTTTTTAAGGAACAGGTGAATGTAGACAAACTTCCAGTAAGAAGGAAAGGTAGATGTAGAGTTACAAGAGTTTGACTAGGCAAGATGCAAACACAGAGGCACAATTCGGAGAACAATAGGTGTGAACCCTTTAGGTACATGAGCTTTTCGAGGTTTTAGACCAGCGAGGGCATGGATAACATTACTGCAAAGGATTTTAATAGGTAACATGATGTTGTCAAAGGGTAGAGGAGAGGCAGGGAGGGAGGAACAAGCCCTGAATCGTCCAAAGTAGGGTTTTTAGTAATGGTTTCAAAGAAGAGTTCAGCTTTAGAAATAGATGAGATGGCAATGGTGCCATCAGGTTGAAATAAAGCAGAGAAAAATGAAGAAGCAATGTTATTTGAGATGTTTTTAGTTAGGTGCCAGAAGTCACGAGAGGAATTAGATGTTGAAAGATCTTGACACTTTCTATTAATGAAGGAGTTTTTTGGTTAGTTAGAGAACATACTTGGCATGATTCCGGGCAGAAATAAAAAGCTCATGAGATTCAGGTGATGCAAGTCTCAAGTATCTTTTGTGAGCCACCCCTCTATCATAAATAGCACGAGAACAGGCTTTGTTAAGGTTGTGTTAAACCAAGGTTTGGAAGGTTTAGGTCGAGAAAAAGAGTAAGGAGTAAGGTACGCCTTCACATCAGACACTTTCACCTTTGTTATGTGCTCAGCACACAGAAACGGGTCTTTCACACGGAAACAGTAGTCATTTCTAGGAAAATCAGCATAATACCTCCTCAGGTCCTCCCAACTACAATAAACAAATCGCCAGAGGCACCCCCGTTTTAGGGCAACCTAAGGAGAGATTGGAGCGATAGGACAGGATACAGATATGAGTTTGTGATCGGAGGAGCCCAATGAAAAAGATAAGAAGAAGCATAACATAACATAACAGCATAAGAAGAAGGATTAGAGGTTAGGAAATGGTAAAAAATGTTGGTCGTATATCCAAGGCAGTCAGGAATACGATTAGAGTGTTGCCTCAGTTGCGCTAGGTCATTGAAGATAGCAAAGTTAAAAGGTAGTTCACCAGGGTGGTCAGTGAAGGGAGAGGAAACCAACGTTGCAGGTGAACGCTGAAGCCACCAAGAATAGAGAGGCAGTAGACACCTGCCGAAACGATAATTACTCCCAGTGAGCTCTAATGCACTGTTCAATGGGTGCTGTAAACTTATAATTAAACCAAGCTGTGACCTCACTGAACGTTTCCCTTTGTGTCTTACAACACAAGGGAGCAGTCACAGCCTACCCTCTAAAGACAACTCTCTTCCTCCACACAAAACTACAAGCACCTAATAACACACACACCCTTCACTCAAAAAATTTTTAAATCATCATGGCGACTCCTACACCAGCCTCGGAGTCCCCATCTGGGGAGGGGACCATAAATGTCCCCAGGTCGGACTGCCTTTCTGTCAACGACCCTAAGTGTCTGGACACCCCCCTCAACATTTTCTTCATTAACTTCTGCAACATTCGCGGTCTAAGATCTAATTTTCAATCTGTAGAACACCACCTCTCCTTTTCTAAACCTCGTCATCTTTTCCTCACTGAAACTGGACTCGACACAACCTTCCAGACACCTATCCCCTCTTCTTCAATGACACTCAGCTGTCCCCCTCTTCTACACTGAACATCCTCCGTCTGTTTTTTACTTATAATCTGAACTGGAAACTTCACATCTCATCTCTAGCTAAAAGAGCTTCTATGAAGTTAGGCGTTCTGAGACGTCTCCGTCAGTTTTTCTCACCCCCCCCAGCTGCTAACTCTGTACAAGGGCCTTATCCGTCCATGTATAGAGTATGCTTCACATGTCTGGGGGGGTTCCACCCATACTGCTCTTCTAGACAGGGTGAAATCAAAAGCTTTTCGTCTCATCAACTCCTCTCCTCTAACTGACTGTCTTCAGCCTCTCTCTCACCGCCGCAATGTTGCATACCTAGCTGTCTTGTACCGCTATTTTCATGCCAACTGCTCTTCTGATCTTGCTAACTGCATGCCTCCCCTCCTTCCGCGGCCTCGCTGCACAAGACTTTCTTCTTTCTCTCACCCCTATTCTGTCCACCTCTCTAACGCAAGAGTTAACCAGTATTCTCAATCATTCATCCCTTTCTCTGGTAAACTCTGGAACTCCCTGCCTGCTTCTGTATTTCCACTTTCCTATGACTTGAATTGCTTCAAGAGGGAGGTTTTCAAGACACTTATTCAATTATTGACCACTGCTTTGACCCTTTTATGGGACTGGCATCTCAGTGGGCATTTTTTTCTTATTAGATTTTTGTTGCCCTTGGCCAGTGTCCTTCCTATATATATAATAAAATAAAAAGCCTCTCATAAGAGTAGCGGACGCCTCCACCATAGCGGCCGCACCTCCCATCGCCACCGCCACATCCTCAGGTAGCACCAACACCACCATTACCACCAATAACAATAGCCGCAGCAACAGTAACAACAACAGCAGCAACAACAACAGTAGTAGTAGTAACAGCAACAGCAACAGAAGGAGAGACAGCAGCAGTACTATCAGCAGCAACAGCAGTAGTAGCAGAAGCAGCAGTAGTAGTAACAACAACATCAGCAACAATAGTAGCAATAGGAGCAACAACAACAATAATAACAACAACAATGGTAGCAGGAGGAGGCAGTAGACACCTGCCGAAACGATAATTACTCCCAGTGAGGTCTAAAACACTGTTCTGGGGGTTCTGTGAACTTATTTATTAAACCAAGCTGTGATCTCACTGAACGTTTCCCTTTGTGTCTCACAACACAAGGGGGCAGTCACAGCCTGCCCTCTAAAGACAACTCTCTTCCTCCACACAAAACTACAAGCACCTAATAACACACACATCGTTCACTCAAAAATTTTAAAATCATCATGGCGACTCCTACACCAGCCTCGGAGTCCCCATCTGGGGAAGGGACCATAAATGTCCCCAGGTCGGACTGCCTTTCTGTCGACGACCCTAAGTGTCTTGACACCCCCATCAACTTTTTCTTCATTAACTTCTGCAACATTCGCGGTCTAAGATCTAATTTTCAATCTGTAGAACACCACCTCTCCTCTTCTAAACCTCATCTTCTTTTCCTCACTGAAACTCAGGTGTCTGAGGCAGCTGACAGTAGCCCGTTTTCTGTTCCCTCCTACTTTCTCTATCCTCATTTTCGATCAAAAGCTGGATGCTGCGTTTGTGTGCGCAATGACTTAACGTGCTCTCGTGCCCACGCTCTTGAATCTTCCGAGTTTTCCACCATCTGGCTACGACTACAGAGTCACTCTCATACTAAATTTATCTGTGCTGTATACCTCTCACCTAACTCCTCTGACTATAAGAAATTCTTTGACTACTTAACTTCCAAAGTGGAGCACATTCTGACCCTCTTCCCTATTGCAGATATCTCCATTCTTGGAGACTTCAATGTTCACCACCAGCTTTAGCTTTCCTCTCCCTTCACTGACCATCCTGGTGAACTAGCCTAAAACTTTGCTATCCTCCATGACCAAGACCAATTGATGCAACACCCTACTCGTATTCCTGACCGTCTTGGAGATACGCCCAACATTCTTGACCTTTTCCTGACCTCTAATCCTTCTGCTTATGCTGTCGCCCTTTCTTCTCTGTTGGGCTCCTCCGATTACAATCTCATATCTTTATCTTGTCATATCACTCCAATCCCTCCTCAGGATCCCCCTAAGCGAAGGTGCCTCTGGCGTTTTGCCTCTGCTAGTTGGGGGGACCTGAGGAGGCATTTTGCTGATTTTCCTTGGAATGACTACTGCTTCCGTGTCAGAGACCCGTCTTTGTGTGCTGAGCGCATAACAGAGGTGATAGTGTCTGGCATGGAGGCGTACATTCCTCACTCTTTTTCTCGTCCTAAACCTTCTAAACCTTAGTTTAACACAGCTTGCTCTCATGCTATACATGATAGAGAGGTGGCCCACAAAAGGTTCGTAAGCCTTCCATCACCAGAATCTCATGCACTTTATATTTCTGCCCTGAACCATGCCAAATCTGTTCTACAACTAGCCAAAAACTCCTTCCTTAACAGAAAATGTCAAAACCTTTCAAGATCTAACTCCCCTCGTGATTTCTGGCATCTAGCCAAAAACATCTCCAATAACTTTGCTTCTTTTTTTTTCCCTCCTCTATTTCAACCAGATGGCACCACTGCTATCACATCTATTTCTAAAGCTGAACTCTTCCCTCAAACCTTTGCTAAAAACTCTACCTTGGACAATTCTGGGCTTGTTCCTCCCTCTCCTCTACCCTCTGACTACTTCATGCCACCTATTAACATTCTTCCCACTGTTTTCCATGCCCTCGCTGTCCTAAACCCTCGGAAGGCTTATGGACCTGATGGGGTCCTTCCTGTTGTTCTCCGAAACTGTGCCTCCGTACTTGCACCTTGCCTAGTCAAACTCTTTCAGCTCTGTCTGTCAACATCTACCTTTCCTTCTTGCTGGAAGTTTGCCTACATTGAACCTGCTCCTAAAAAGGGTGACCGTTCTAATCCTTCAAACTTCCGTCCTATTGCTTTAATTTCCTGCCTATCTAAAGTTTTTTAATCTATCCTCAACAGGAAGATTCTTAAACATCTATCACTTCACCACCTTCTCTCTGATCGCCAGTATGAGTTCCGTGAAAGCCGCTCTACTGGTTATCTTCTGGCTTTCCTTACTGAGTTTTGGTCATCCTCTTTTAGAGATTTTGGTGAAACATTTGCTGTTGCCTTGGACATATCAATAGCTTTTGAGAGAGTCTGGCACAAAGCTTTGATTTCCAAGCTACCCTCGTACGGTTTCTATCCTTCTCTCTGTAACTTCATCTCAGGTTTCCTTTCTGACCGTTCTATTGCTGCAGTGGTAGACGGTCACTGTTCTTCTCCTAAATCTATTAACAGTGGTGTTCCTCAGGGTTTTGTCCTGTCACCCACTCTCTTCTTATTATTCATTAATGATCTTCTAAACCAAACTTCTTCTCCTATCCACTCCTACGCTGATGATACCACACTGCACTTTTCCACGTCTTTTCATAGACGTCCAACCCTTCAGGAGGTAAACATATCACGCAGGGAAGCCACAGAACGCCTGACTTCTGATCTTTCTAAAATTTCTGATTGGGGTAGAGCGAGCAAACTTGGTATTGTTCAATGCCTCAAAAACTCAATTCCTCCATCTATCAACTCGACACATCCTTCCAGATAACTATCCCCTCTTCTTCAATGACACTCAACTGTCCCCCTCTTCTACACTGAACATCCTCCGTCTGTCCTTTACTTATAATCTGAACTGGAAACTTCACATCTCATCTCTAGCTAAAACAGCTTCTATGAAGTTAGGTGTTCTGAGACGTCTCCGCCAGTTTTTCTCACCACCCACTCCAGCTGCTAACTCTGTACAAGGGCCTTATCCGTTCATGTATGGAGTATGCTTCACATGTCTGGGGGGGGGGGGTTTCCACTCATACTGCTCTTATAGACATTGTGGAATCAAAAGCTTTTCGTCTCATCAACTCCTCTCCTCTAACTGACTCTCTTCAGCCTCTCTCTCACCGCCGCAATGTTGCATTTCTATCTGTCTTCTACCGCTATTTTCATGCTAACTGCTCTTCTGATCTTGCTAACTGCATGCCTCTTCTCCTTCCGCGGCCTCGCTGCACAAAACTTTCTTCTTTCTCTCACCCCTATTCTGTCCACCCCTCTAATGCAAGAGTTATCCAGTATTCTCAATCATTCATCCCTTTCTCTGGTAAACTCTGGAACTCCTATGACTTGAATTCCTTCAAGAGGGAGCTTTCAAGACACTTATTCATCAATTTTTGACCACTGCTTTGACCCTTTTGTGGGACTGGCATTTCAGTGGGTATTTCTTTTTTATTGGATTTTTGTTGCCACGCAGCTGAGATGTGCTACAGCCGCGCTGCTGACGAACGCTACGAACAAAGGCAGGAGAGAATGTTCATGAGGGCTCTGAGCGGGGCAACAAGCTCTTCACCCCCATCAGGCCTTTCAGGCCCGCGTACACCCTTCCTGGCAGCCACAACCCGGTAACTAACCCTGTGTCAGAGACCGTCTTTGTGTGTCGAGCGCATAACAGAGATGATAGTGTTTGGCATGGAGACGTAATCTATGGAGACGAGATTCTAAACTCTTTTTATCGACCTAAACCTTCAAAACTTTCGTTTAACACAGCTTGTTCTCGTGATATACATGATAGTAAGGTGGACCACAAAAGAAAGTTAAGCCTTATCACCACAACCTCATGCACTTTATATTTCTGTCAGGAACTGTGGATATGTAATGTTTCATATTTCATATTGTACCTCCATTTATTGCACGCTTGGCAACCCTGTAATCCTCAGTCTGACTGGTGCTTCCGAGGCAATCACGCGCCCAGGGTCTGCTACCTCTCATAACAGGAACCATGCCAAGTCTTTCTCCAACTAGCCTAAAACTCCTTCATTAATAGAAAGTGTCAAAATCTTTCAAGATCTAACTCACCTCATGACTTCTGGCATCTAGCCAGAAAATATCTCCAATAACTTTGCTTCTTCTACTTTCCCTACTTCATTTCAACCAGATAGGACCACCGCTATCACATCTATCTCTAAAGCTGAACTCTTCGCTCAAACTTAAAAACTCTATCTTGGACTTTCCAGGGCTTATTCTTCCTGCTACTCCACCCTCTGATTACTTCATGCTACCTGTTAAAATTCTTCGCAATGATGTTTTCCATGCCCCCGCTGGCCTAAACCCTCGGAAGGATTATGGACCCTATTGTTCTCAAAAACTAAGCCCACGTGTTTGCATCTTACCTAGTCGAACTCTTTCAGTTCTGCCGTCTCTCAACCTTTCCTTCTTGCTGGAAGTTTACCTATTTTCAGCCTGTTCCTAAAAAAGGGTGATAATTCTAAATCCCTCAAACTACCGTCCTATTGCTTTAATTTTCTGTCTATCCAAAGTTTTTGAATCTATCCTCAACAGGAAGATTCTTAAACATCTATCACTTCACAACCTTCTATCTAATCATCATTATGTATTCCGTCAATGCCGCTCTACTGGTAATCCTCTGGCTTTCCTTACTGAATCTTGGAATCTCTTTTGGAAATTTTGGTGAAACTTTTGCTGTTGCCTTAGATATATCAAAAGCTTTTGATAAAGTCTGGCACAAAGCTTTGATTTACAAACTACCCTCCTACGATTTCCATCCTTCTCTCTGTAAAGTTCAATATATTACTGTTGTGGTAAACGGTCACTGTTCTACTAAATCTATTAACAGTAGTGTTCCTCACAGTTCTGTCCTGTCACCCACTCTCTTCCCCTTATTCATTAATGACCTTCTAAATCAAACTTTTTGTCCTATCCACTTTTAAGCTAATGATACCACCTTGCACTTTTACACTTCTTTTCATAGACGTCCAACCCTTCAAGAAGTAAATATTTCACGCAGGTAAGCCACAGAACGCCTGACTTCTGATCTTTCTAAAATTTCTGATTGGAGCAGAGCAAACTTGGTATTTTTCAATGCCTCAAAAACTCAATACCTCCATCTATCAACTCGACACAACCTTCCAGACAACTATCCCCTCTTCTTCAATGGCACTCAACTGTCCCCCTCTTCTACACTGAACATCCTCGGTATGTCCATTACTTATAATCTGAACTAGAAACTTCATATCTCATCTGTACCTAAAACAGCTTCTATGAAGTTCTATGATTCTTAAACATCTATCACTTCACAACATTCTATCTAATCACAATTCTGAGACGTCTCCGCCAGTTTTTCTCACCCACCCAGCTGCTAACTCTGTACAAAGGCCTTATCCTTCCCTGTATGGAGTATGCTTCAGATGTCTGGGGAGGTTCCACTCATATCGCTCTTCTAGACAGGATAGAATCAAATGCTTTTTTTTTTCTCATCAACTCCAGTCCTCTAACTGACTGTCTTCAGCCTCTCTCTCATCGCCGCAATGTTGCATCTCTAGCTGTCTTCTACCGCTATTTTCATGCTAACTGCTCTTCTGATTTGCTAAGTGCATGACTCCTCTACTCCAGCGGCCTCGCTGCACAAGACATTCTTCTTTCTCTCACCCCTATTCTGTTAACCTCCCTAATGCAAGAGTTAACCAATATTCTCAGTCATTCATCCCTTTCTCTGGTAAACTATGGAACTCCTTCCCTGCTTCTGTATTTCCCCTTTCGTATGATATGAATTCCTTCAAGAGGGAGGTTTCAAGACAATTATTCTTCAATTTTTTACTACTGTTTTGGACCCTTTTCTGGGACTGGCATCTCAGAGGGCTTTTTTTTTACTGGATTTTTTGTTGCCCTTGGCCAGTGTCCTTCATGCATATATATATATATATATATATATATATATATATATATATATATATATATATATATATATATATATATATATATATATATATATATATATATATATATACATATATATATATTCGTCTTCCCTGACGAACTTGTTAAGTTTTTACAGCAAGGTGTACGAGGCAGTAGATAATGGTGATAGTTATGACATCTTATATTTGGACTTTAGTAAAGTATTTCACAAGATACCCAATCAAAAGCTCCTGAGAAAGGTTAGGGCACACGGGATAGATGGGAAGGTGTTAGGTCGGTTAACATCATGGCTAAGCGACAGGCGTTGTAATAAACGCCTGTATATCCGAGTGGGGTCATGCAATTAGTGGAGTGCCTCAGGGATCAGTATTAGGGCCATTGCTGTTTTTAATATATATCAATGATTTGGATAGTGGAATTAGTAGTGATGTTAGTAAATTTGCGGATGACACAAAGATAGGTAGATTAATTAAGTCAGAATTGGATGCCATCGCCTTGCAGGTAGATTTAGATAGGATGAATGAATGGATGGACAGATGGGAAATACAGGTTAATATCAACAAATGCAAAGTATTTAGTGTACGTAGAGGAAACCCACACAGTAGGTACAAAATAAACAACGAAACTTTGGTAGGTACAGAGTACGAGAAAGATTTAGGAGTTATAATTAGCTCTAAACTCCGTCCAGGAAAACAATGCATAGACGCCAGGAACAGGGCAAATAGGGTATTAGGATTCATTTCTAGGAGTGTTAAAAGTAGAAGGCCCGAAGTAATATTAAAGTTATACTTGTCGCTGGTCAGACCTCATCTAGACTACACTGTGCAGTTCTGTTTCCCACATTATATGAAAGATGTAGGTCTATTAGAATCAGAACAGAGAAAAATGACTAAAAGGATACAGGGGATGAGGAGTATTCCTTACGAGGCAAGATTGAAGTTTTTAAATTAACATTCTTTAGAGAGACGTAGGTTAAGAGGTAACCTGATAGAACTCTTTAAGTTGTATAAGCCGTATAAGGGAGATAGATGTAAGCAAAATTCTTAGGATTAGCAACCAGGATAGAACAAGAAATAACGGGTAAAAGATTGAAAAAAAAAAAAAATTAGGTTTAAGAAAGAGATATGTAGAAATTGTTTCTCAGATAGAGTGGTAGATGAGTGAAACGGACTCAGTAATCATGTTGTTAGTGCTAGGACGTTAGGGAGCTTTAAGAGAAGATTAGACGGGTTTATGGATGAGGATAATAGGTGGAAACAGGTAGGTATATTACATACAGGGACTGTATGTAAGCCTCGTTGCTTCTGGCAGCTTCCCTTATTTCTTGTGTGTATATACATATATATATATATATATATATATATATATATATATATATATATATATATATATATATATATATATATATATATATATATATATTGAACGGAGAGAGAGAGAGAGAGAGAGAGAGAGAGAGAGAGAGAGAGAGAGAGAGAGAGAGAAATATATATATATATATACGAGTATATATATATATATATATATACGAGTATATATATATATATATATATATATATATATATATATATATATATATATATATATATATATATATATATATATATATATATATATATATATATATATATATATATATATATATATATATATATATATATATATATTGATAATGTTATCATTACTACTATTATTTATCATTTATATATTTAAACTTTATGTATGACTCCTCTCGTTCACCCTTTGTTTTTTTATCCAATCTTGGGTTGCGTCACGCACCCCTCTAAGTCAGTGGTTGGATTCTGCTCCATTAAGGTTAACTCTGTAATTGGCAGTCTTATTATTTTTATACTGGGAGATATTTTATACAGTGATTGATGTTATCCCTGGATTTAGACATTACTACATATGCTAGCACAACACCCTAACAGTAGCATCACGTCTGAGGCAAAGAAGATGTCTTTCCATCAGGTTGTAGTTGATTCCTTGCTCGCTTATCTTTACCATGATGTCTGCTAGCTGCTTTAAGTCTTGTATGCTTTAAGATAATTATACTGAGTTTTGTAGTGATTTTTTTATTTATTTATTTATTTATTTATTTATTTAATATATTTATTTTTTATTTATTTATTTATTTATTTTTTTTTTTTTGCGTGCCTTTGGAGCGTCACGTACTCACGATTCCTTTCTTTAGGCTTTTCGTTATGCTGAGTCGCTTACTACGCAGCTTGGAGATGTAGGTCGCATGTTCGGTCAAATTCATATTACCGAGTACGCACATGATGCCAGTGAATTTTTCAAGTGTGGAAACTGGATACAAGATACAAAATGGTCAGATAAGTCTAGATAAACTACAAGTCTTCTTAGAGTTTACAAGTTATGTTATTTATCTTACGCCTCCGGAAAGACTTGTTACTTCCACCATTAAGATTAAACCCACTGACCCTATTTTTTTTTATTTTGCCATGAAAATCAGTAAGAAACTGCATGAATTGCCTCATGGTCATAGCCTATCACCTGTTGTAAGTGACCCGTCTCCCGCACCTTCAATACTTCAAACGTCTCCCGTTCAACGTGTTTCCTCTCAAGTGTTGCCTTCATCCCAGCGTTCAGCATTTTTTCATGCACTTATTTTGTGCAAAGATGGTCACAGCTACTCATATTGCTTCCTTCTTAAGGAAAAACTCTGCTCGCTCATCGCCTCAAACCGAGCATGACACAACTTTAAGGAATGTACCTTCTAAGCAGTTTTCGGGCCACTCTCGTCTTAAACCTTCATCTCCTGGACGATATACGCGCTTACCATCTCCGAGCCCTAGACCTCGTATGCCTCTTGAGCGACCTGTCAGCTTTCACTCCTCTGTTCAGACACGGTATATTCGCTCGCCGTCTCCGGCTCCCAAACCTCGCATGTTTCTTAAGCGTCCAATTGAATTCTGTCTTGTTCATGGTCCAAATAACCACATGACAGTGGAATGTTTCAAAATTCTAGAATGGCAGCAAGAGTAAGTTGGAACAGCCTCTTCGTCAAATTTTCAGAGCGATCAAATTCTAAACTGGAAATACTAGTGCCGTCTTGTCCAGAGCTCTCTCTCACTTTTCCCAATGTCATTGTTGCCTTTAAAGGCATTCCAATTTTCCCAGTGCTTTTCTTATGACACTCCTCTTTTCTTGGGAGATGGAACTGGTGCTTCTTGTAATATATCGAGTGTCCAGGCTTATTCCAAATTTAAGGATTTACTTAACCTTCCCTTACAGCCTGCTGACAATATTTTTTTTCAGTGTACAAGGTTCTTCCTTACATGTCCTTGGTACAGTTGTTCTCCCCATGTTTCTTGCCAAAATTTTACTAACATTTGAAGCAAAATTTGTTTGTAACTTTTGATTTTGTCCTTAACAGCGATGGTCTATTAGGACTTGACTCACTTGTGACTCATGGTATTGATGTTTTTCCTCAACATCATGGTATTTCATATCAGTATATTGTTATCTCTGCAATGCACATTCCGGCATCACTCTAACCTCTAAACCTCCTGTTCACACTTTAAAGCATTTACCCACCACAGATCACCGATTGTCATCGCCTGATTTCACAGAGTCGAAACGTTCAGACTCTGCTGTGGATGTCTGTTTTCCTGTTGTGATTGGAGATCAACTAGTGGGCCCCATGAGTGCTGTTCGCCTTCCCGTTCGTGTGACAAATGCACCTGTTGACTCCTGCGTCTTATCTTTACCAGAGTCTGTCCGAGTTCTTAGGTTGGCTCTTGAAAGTACTCTTTTCTATGTCTGAGAAGATCATGTAACTGATGCTTACTTAACCGGTGTCCCGATTTCTCTGAAGAACGGCGTACTTCTTGTTTCTTTTGAAATCTGCGACAGTAGATCCTTTCATGACTTTCCACACCTTATTGCTTCAGTTTCTCCTAATACAGATATTTTTCATGATATTGCTGATCTCATTTGTCAGCTTTCAGCTCATGTTAAGGCGTTGGATTTCCCAACAGCAAAGTCTCATCTTTTTGACTTGCTAGTCAAACACAAACCAGCTGTTGGTTTGCCTTATGAACCTTTTGGTGTCATAGACCATACTGTGCGTTACACTCGGTTAAAACTTGATTCACCTTCTTCTTTTGTGCCTTCCTATCGTTTGCCTCACAGTCAGCGTGCTGTTGTTCAGAATTTAGTTGATGGAATTTTTGAAAGAAGGTATCATCCAAAAATCACACTCCATGGAACTCACCACTGTTCCAAAGAAAGACGGTTTTTTTCGTGCTGTATTTGATTTTCGTAGAGTTAACTTTGTGACCGTCCCTGATCATTATCTTCTTGTTTTAAGTGACCTTTTGCAGTCAATCTGGAAAGATAGCATTGTATTCACTACTCTTGACCTCAAATCAGGTTTTTGGCAAATTCCTTTGGATTCTAGTAGCCGTGAGATTACTTCCTTCTCTACGCCATCAAGTCATTTTGAGTGGTTCCGTGCCGCAATGGGTTTAGGTAACTTGCAGCTTATTTGACAGCGACTTGTTAATAGTCTTTTTCAAGGTCTTATTGGTGATGGTTTGTTTGTTTACCTTGATGATTTGATCTTGTCTCGTGATCTTGAGTCTCACCTTGACAAACTTGAACTTGTCTTAAAAAATTTCAAGAGGCAGGTCCTAAACTTAACCTACCCAAGTGTGTATTCCTTCGCTCATACATTTAATTTTTAGATCATATAGTTGACAAGGATGGCGTTGACACTACTGATGCTAAAGTTCGATTAGTTCAAGATTTTCCTATCCCGAAGTCAGTAAACCACTTGCGTTCTTTCCTCGGTCCGTGCATTCATAAGAGACTGCATCCATTGCGTCGCCTCTCAAGCGTTTTCTCAAAAAGAATTTCTCTTTCATATGGCATGACGCCCAGCAAACTATTTTTGACCGACTCAAAGATGCACTCACTCATACTCCAGTCCTTGCCTTTCCAGATAACAGCTTGCCTTTTACACTTTTTACCGATGCAAGTGCTTTAGGAGTAGGCGCTGTTCTAATGCAACAGACTGAGAGTTCTTGTCCTCAGGCTATTCACTTACTCATGTAAAGGCTCTGGCACTGTTATGGGCTTTATGTCATTTGCGTGACATCATCTATGGTTACTGATTGACTGTTTATACTGATCATGCTACCTTGCTTTATCTTTTCAAGGGTAAAAAAAAAATATCAGGTCGTCTCGCCAGATGGTTTGTCATAGTCGATGAATTTAACCAGACGATCAAGTAAAAGTAAAGCCTAGTAAAGCCTAGTAAAGAAAATGTAACTGCAGATGTTCTCTCTTGAAATGTTGCTGTTGCTTTTGTGTCAGAAACTACTAATTTTTCACGAGAGGAACTTTTTGCTGCCCAGCGTCAAGACCCTTTATGGTCTGCTGTGGTATATGCCTTAGAATTGGGTGGTGAGTCTGTTTTACCCAAGTTGCATGTACCTTTGTCTCAGTTTCCTCTTGTTGATGGTATATTACGTCGTACTGTGTCAGTTCATGAGGAAACAGTGACAGAGCTTGTCATGCCTACTTCTTTAGTTCCATCTGTGTTTCACCTCATTCATGACGCCTCCTAGTCTGGTTATCTAGGACGTGATAAATTCTTAACAATAGTTTGTAAGCGTTATTACTGATCTACGTAGCACAATGTCTTTCTTGTACACAAACTAAAGGTATCACTCACACAGCTCCTATCCTTGAATATCCGACTCCTGCTGGTCCTTTTGATACTGTTGCTATGGACTTTCTGCAGTTACCTCGCGGTCACCAAGGATCTTCTTATGTTCTAGTCTGCGTTGATCGTTCCAGTCACTTTCCTATTCGTGCACCTTTGCCCAACATATCTGCTACAGTTGTGGCCCATGCGTTAGTGTCCCACCTCCTTTGTCCATTCACTACAGTTTCAGTTTTGCTTTTTGATAATGGGTCACAGTTTAAGAATGCCAGCAGTACAGAAACCATTATTGCTGCTACCCATCCATCTTCTAATGCACTTGTGGAACGGACTGACATAAAAAAAATCATTTGGCATGTTGCAGGTAAACTTCATCAGTCATGGGAAGATTGGGTTCCGCATGGCTTCCGCATGTAGCTGCTTCCATTAATGATTCTGTGAATTCGTGTATGTGAAAGACTCCTCACTATTTTCTGTTTGGCGAAGAGAAACGTCTCCCTTACGACATACTAGTAGGTCCACGTGTGCCAATGTATTCTGCTGATGACTATGCTCAGTCTCATATCCGCATGTTTCAGATTATCCATGCGTCTGTTCGAGAAAGACTACAGGTTTCACGCACGGAGACGATTAGTTGGCAGCACAATACAGCCACGCCTGTGTCTTTAAGACCTCACCTCTGCGTCTGTTCAAATTAGAACCTAAATTTTCAGGCCCTTTTTCTCATTACAGAGAGCCTTTCTGGTAATAAATTTGTTTATTTTTTAGTCCAAATCTTAATATTTCAAAAGTTATCCATGTTGACAGGTTAAAGAAAGCTTGGGTCCCCATCCCCTCTTCTGCTTCTCCAATGCCTCAGTTTCCACCTGTCTCTCATACTTCTGTTCATCCTGTCCCTGCACATTCCTCTCATCTCTGTAGTAGGGCTATGTAAAAAAAAAACGAACTCTTTTTGGGACTTTCATATTTATCAAGCACTTTTTTTCTCTCTTTGCTGTCTGTTGCTGTTTGTTTGTTGTGTCCTTGTGAGGGATTATTATTTTTATGCCTTATGTTAGGATTAAATAATTACTGTTTTGTGTAGTCCTGCAGTGATATTTTTTTTTTCTCCTGCAGGATAGATATTTTCATTACATTGTATGTTTATATTATTATACCCTTGTAACCACTGGGGGAGCAAACCAGCTCAACTCAGTGCCGGTCCCAAGCCCGGATAAAGGGGGGGGGTTAGGGAAGGGCATCCAGCTGTAAAAATCTGTGCCAAAACCATGGAGCGAAGTCAAGAGTATGAGAATACAGCTAGGGCGTCCCCTGTATGCGACGCGCAGGAGCCTCGCCTTGCTGTTGCGATAAGTGGGAGAAGGCTACCGTGTCCTGGGCGGGCACGGCTAAAGAAGATAGCCCAAAAAGTTGGTTCCTTAAACGTGGGGAGCATGACGGGAAGGAATAGAAAAGTAGCGGATATGATGAAGAGGAGAAAAAATAACATCCTTTGTGTTCAGGAGACCAGATGGCGAGGTAACAAGGCCAGAGAACTGGGAGATGGGTACAAGCTCTTTTACGGTGGAGCAAACAAGGAAGGAAGAGGAGGTGTGGGAGTGGTATTGGATGCTGAGTTATAAAAACACATTGTGAATGTAAACAGGTGTAGTGACAAAGTAATGAGCATTAAGCTAATATATGGAAAAATCACAATTAACATCATCAGTGCCTACGCACCACAAGTCGGCTGTAGTATTGAAGAGAAAGAGGATTTTTGGGAACAGATGGATGCACAAATCCTTGGGATGGGTGAGGAAGAGAGAATCATGCTTGGGGGTGATCTGAAGGACCATGTGGGAAGAAATATAAATGTTATTGAGAGAATACATGGGGGATAGGGGGTGGGAGAAAGAAATGAAGAAGGCGAAAATGTGGTGGATTTTGCAGTCGCTTTCGACATGACAATCTTGAATAATTTTTATAAGAAACAGGAAAATCAGATGTGGACATATTGCAGTGGAGGAAGGAAAAGTCAGGTCAATTTTTTAATGTGTAGGATAAGTTGCTTGAAGGAAATAAAGAATTTTAAGGTTATCATTGGCGAGTGTCGCACCTCAGCACAGGCTGATCGTGATAAACTTCGAAATGAAAGAAGAAAGAAGGGGCAGACAACAACGAACATCAAGAATTAAAAAAGTTGAGGTTGAAGGATGAGGAGTTGAAAGCGGAGTTTAAAATCAAAATGCTGGACAGGATGGTAGAAGCTGAAGATCCAGACACATAGTGGACAACAAACAGCAGGCACATAACTGAGATAGGGGAAGAAGTATGTGGGAAAACATCAGGCAAGGGCCCCTGCAGGATAAGGAATTTTGGTGGTGCAATAATGAAGTGAGAGAGAAAGTTAAGGCAAAGAAGGAGGCAAAGAAAATATATGACAGAATGGTCAGTAGCACAAGCGAAAGCTAGAGCAAGGGAAGACATGTAGGATAAATTGGAAACCAGGAAAGATGAGAAGAGGATATTTGCACTAGCAAGACAAAGAGAGAAGTCAACAAAGGATTTTAAGCATACCAAGCAGGTTAAAAAATAAGGAAGGAAGTGTTCTAATTGATGACAATGAAATAAGAGAGCGATGGAAAGAATATCTCAAGGCACTTTTGAATGAGGAAAGCCCAAAAAGAGTGATGGGGGATGGGAAACCAAATGACAGGAGAACAACAGCAATTTCAAGGGAGGAAGTCAAGCAAGGATTGAGGAGGATGAACGATGGGAAGGCAACAGGGCCGGATAACATGCCTGTAGAGATGTGGAAGAGTTTAGAAGAAGAACGACTTGAGTGGCTGTGTTGGTCGGTAAATAAGATCTATGAGGAGAAAATCCCAAATGCATGGAGATGCAGCGATATTGTCCCAATATACAAGGAGAAAGGAGACATACAGGACTGTAAAAATTACAGAGGAATTAAATTAATGTCGCATACAATGAAACTGTACGAAAGGATAACTGAGAGAAGAGTAAAGGGAGAAACACACGTGGGAGAACAATTTGGATTTATGTCGGGGAGAAGTACTACCGATGCAATCTTTGCGCTAAGACAACTACTGGAGAGGTATGGGGAAAAGCAAAGAGAGTTACACCTTATTTTTATTGACTTGGAAAAAAGCTTATGATAGAGTAAAACGGCAGGAAGTTTGGGCTAGTATAAGAAGGAAAGGAGCATCAGAGAAGTATGTGAGTGATTCAGGACATGTACGAAAGCTCAAGGACGAGGGTAAAGAGCAGTGTGGGAACAACGGAGGAGTTCTATGTGAGAGTCGGTCTGCAACAGGGATCTTCTCTGATGACAAGGAGGGATAAAGTGTGAAATAATTTTATAAGAGGAACAGCCAAAGTAACGGAGGTGACAAAGAAAGTAGAAGAAAGGAGAATGCGATGGTTTGGTTATATCAAAGGGTGAGAAGAAGGGTATGTCGGCAGAAGGATATTGGATATGGAAGTGGAAGGAAGAAGACGACGTGGCAGACCAAAGAAAAGGTGGAAGGATCGCATTGGAGAGGACCTGAGAGAGAGAGAGGATTGAGTGGAGAGGAGGTTGGTGACAGAGCCTTGTGGAGAAGACTAGTGAGGAATAGTGACCCATATGAACATGGGAGCAGCTGCAGAAGAAGATCCTTGTATTGTATCGTCTAATGTGTCTTACAAAGATAAGTCCACTATGCATCCATATCTACGTATTTTTATTTTTTTTTATGTATTTATTGTTATTCTTATTATCATTGTATTTTGTGATATTTTCAAAAATTTTGTTTGTTCTACATTCTTGCTATTATGTCAGTGTCATACTTTTGTTTGCCTTCCTCCATTACGCACATTTACATATTTGTCCTTATATATGTACACATATTTCACATTCTCCTTGTTATTATTTTTGTGCCTTATGGTATTTCCTCTGCTTTATTTGTGTGTGTGTCTGTGTGTGTGCGCATTTGCATATTTATTTTGCCTTTGTTTATTACTTTGTGTGCCGTACACAGATAAGCACACTCCATTTTCTTATATCCATATATATATATATATATATATATATATATATATATATTGTCACGATCGCTTACTCATTTTCGATCGTACGATTCCGGTTATCTTTCCAAGAAACTGGACGTTACACTGATCCCGGAAAGTTTTAAAGGTTTGGATTTTCAAAGGCTTCGAGTGCCTAACCGACCTATCCGAAATCGCCAGAATTACACCCTCTCACTCTACCCTTACCTTGACACAGCACACCTGGAATCACTTCTAATAACAGATCAATGTTTGGGGAGTAGAAAACACGATTATTCTATGTTACAACCATATATATATTAATACTAATAATAATTTACAAACAACATGAGGTAGTACACGTTAATACATGACGTTCTCGTCACTTCACACAACACCTGAACCCGTTTACACCTCCACCAGTCACTGAAATATTTCCCTCAGGAATTTACTCAGACGCCATCACCACGTCCCCAGACAATAATTCCCGTATTTCACCTCCTCAAACCTCACAGGACATCACCATCATCGCCAAAGATCACCCATTACACCATAACACCATCCCTAAAGTCACCAATACACCACAACACCAGCTCCCAAGGTCAACATCACAGCCTCCACTCACAAAATGGCTGCCAGTTTGACCTATGACCCCTTCGAACAGCGTCACCGGCACAACTCACCAACCGAATTTCAGCGGACAAGAGCTCTTGGTACCACAAAAGACTAACTAACCTGATCATGAATATCAAGGTTATACCGCTACACTACTGATACCTCCACACACTCACTCCATCACCAATCCACACCAAGATTCTTCCCTGAGAGACGATTTCCCTTCGTTCTACCTCACGACCCAAGGTGCTCTGCGTTCCCCTCCTTAGAATGTGTTGTTGCCCACTCAAGCTCCCCTTGTTTCAACATATTTCCACCTCAATTACACTTCCTCCCTCATACATACGAAGATATGGAGAACTTAAATTATGAAGAGAACAATACTACATAATATAAAATGAGTAAATAAACCTTACACTAACTTATAACCAATAATAAGGTTAATGTCCGAAAGGCAGGTAACCGGAACACGGGGGACACTAAGAAAACGTGTTCCCTTCCAAGGTAAACTCGGCCAATAACATGACAAAAAAAAAAAAAAAAAAAAAAAAAAAAAAAATATATATATATATATATATATATATATATATATATATATATATATATATATATATATATATATATATATATATATATATATATATATATATATATATATATATATATATATATATATATATATATATATATATCATAAGTTCACTTTTCTTTTGCTATTGTTATCATTATTACCATTATTTATGATTTATGTGTTCAAATTGTATAAACGACGCTTCTCGTTCTCCTTTTGTTTTTCGATCACTCCTTAGGTGGCGTCACTCGCGCATCTCTGTCACCGGCCGGCCTCGGGCCCATTAAGGTTTACTCGGTACTTGGCAGTATTCTTATTATACTGGTAGATATTTTACACAGTGTTTGCTGTTGTCCAATTGGATCATTCATAACCAGCATATTTTTAAGGTAAAAAAAAAAAAAAAAAAAACGTTAATCTTTCGTTCACAGTCTTCAAAATCTTTATATGTTTTCAATGGTAGTAACCCATTTGGCAGTGATAAATCTGGTCCAATTAACAAAGGCGTCAACTGTGGCCACAGTTGACGCCTTTGTTAATAGTTTTGACAGTACTTATTACTATATCAAGTGTCTTCTGCAGATCCTGTATTCTGGTTTCATATTTTGTCACCGTCTGAGCGATAGAAAAATAAAAATGAATGAATGAATAAACACGTAAACAAATAAGAAATAAATAATACAACAAAATGTCATCCAATATTGGTGATAGTCAGGTTAGGCACTTAGTGCGTTCTGTGCTAGGGATAGGAAGCGTAGGTCGAGGGTGTGTTTGCCGGGGGCCGGGATAGGGAAGGTAGCTGATAGGCTAGACACGTGCTTGGAAAAAGATGGGACCAAGCCCATTGTTTTTCTCAGTGCGGGAGGGAATGACCTTGGTAAGGTCAGGAGTGAGGAGCTTATCAGGAGGCTTCGACAGGCTTTGGACGGGATTAGGGACAAGGGAGGGATCCCCGTGGTGTGTGGTGTCTTGCCGAGGAGGGGAGTTGGTGCTGAGTGGCTGTCCAGGGCTATTACAGTGAATCGCAGGCTCGCGAATCATTGTAGGAGTAATGGATGGACGTTCATCGACAACTGGGACCTTTTCTATGGTAGGGACACCTTGTACGCCAGGGATGGAGTGCATTTGTCACGCCAGGGTGTTCGTGTTTTGGCCGAAACACTCGAGCGGGAGGTAACTGCACTCCAGCCCTTTTTTCGTTAGTCGGGAGGGAAGAAGGGGTAGTGAGGAGAAGGCGAGGGGCAAATTAGTTAAATCTAGAAAGGTAGCTAGCTTAGTGATGGTAAGAAATAGCTTTAGTGTTTACTACACAAACTGTAGAAGTATTCTGAATAAAATAGACTTGCTTAGAGGAATAGCGAGTGTAGAAAAATTTTATATCATTGCTTTAACTGAAACTTGGTTAGATATGTCAGGAAAAGTATTTAATCCAGAGGTTAAGATAGATGGGTATACAATGTTCTATAAAGATAGAGAAAACAGGAGAGGAGGAGGCGTCGCGTTATACGTTAGGAACACATTACAGTGTTGTATGAACAATAGAATTAAAACAGATAACAAAGCAGAATCGATATGGGTAGATATTAAGGAAGGATCGCAGTCAGTAGTACTAGGGGTAGTTTACAGACCACCGACCAGTACAGAGGAAATTAACACCTCACTGTGGCAGGAATTAAATAGAGCAGGCAGGTACAGTCAGGTATGTGTGGTAGGAGATTTTAATTTTAGGAATATCGACTGGAGTCTGATTGTGGGTAACAAGGAAACAGAAGAATTCCTTAAGGTAATTCAGGATAATTTTTTAAAACAGGTAGTCGTAGAACCCACACGGGGGAATAATATTCTAGATTTAATTCTTACTAACAGGGAGGAAGCAGTCACGCAGGTAGAGGTCGGAGGACAGCTAGGTAACAGTGACCATAGGGAAATTAGGTACAATCTAGAATGGGAAGAAACTGTTAGAAACACAAACACTAGTAAAATACCTGACTTTAGGAGAGCAGATTTTGAAGAATTAAAAAGGTACCTCCAAGGAGTGGACTGGCAAAGGATGCAGGGTGAGGTCAGGTCAGGGACGGAGTTCAGAGATATAAGGCAGGATGAGGGAGGTGAGGTGAGGCTCCGGAAGGGAGGAGGAAAGAGGAAGGGGGGAGATAGGTGTGAGTATGTTGGAATGTCAGGTCATGATGAAAAGAGAGAGGTGAGGTCGAGGCGAATTGATGAGGGAGGGGAGAGGATGGTAGGGGACGAGATGAGGGGATTAGGTGAAGTAAATGTTGATGAATTGTATAAATATTTCGTAGATGAAGCTCATACAGGTCAGTTAGCAAATATCCCGTATAGAACAATAAGATCACAAAAAAATGATCCTAAATGGATGACTGCTAGGTTAAAGCATTATATAGGGCGTAAGAGAAGTATATATAAGAGGCATTATTATATTAAAGGCAGGTGAGGAAGTTTTAAGGACACAGTATAATGAATTAGTTAGAACAGTCAGGAAGTTAACGAGGAAAGCTAAGGACAATTATGAATTAAAGGTAGCCAGCCAGGCGAAGACGGACCCCAAGGGATTTTATCAGGTATACAGGACGAAAAATAAGGATACTGTAGGTCCATTAAAGGCAGCAGATGGGGAGCTGGTTAGTTCTGGGGAGGAGATTAGTAAACTTCTGAATGATTATTTTTTAACTGTCTTCACCCAGGAAAACATGCAGGATATGCCAGATAGTGAACAGGTGTTTAGAGCAGATGAGAATGAGAAGCTGACAGATATTTCCATAACTAGGGAGATAGTGGATCAGGAGATAGATAGGCAAAAAAAAGTTCAAGTCACCAGGACCTGATGAAATATATCCCAGAGTACTTAAGGAATGTAAAGAGATTATTAGTGAGCCGTTAGTTTCTGTCTTTAGGAAATCACTGGAGTCGGGTGAGGTACCAGTAATGTGGAGGCAGGCTAATGTAGTACCCATCTTTAAGAAAGGAGATAAAACTTTAGCGTCTAATTATAGACCTATCAGCTTAACTTCAGTTGTAGGTAAAATGTTAGTCAATAATAGCGAGAAACATTAGGGAACATTTAAACAAACATAACTTGATAAATCAGTCACAGCATGGCTTCACGAAGGGGAAGTCTTGCTTGATAAACTTGTTAAGTTTTTACAGTAAGGTGTACGAGGCAGTAGATAATGGAGATAGTTATGATATCTTATATCTGGACTTTAGTAAAGCATTCGACAAGGTGCCCCATCAAAGGTTCCTAAGAAAGGTTAGGGCGCACGGGATAGATGGGAAGGTGTTAGGTTGGATAGGGTCATGGCTTGGTAACAGGCGACAGAGAGTGGTAATAAACGGCTCGAAATCCGAGTGGGGTCATGTCATTAGTGGGGTGCCACAGGGATCAGTATTAGGGCCATTGTTATTTCGAATATATATTAATGACTTGGATAGTGGAATTAGTAGTGATGTTAGTAAATTTGCGGATGACACAAAGATAGGTGGATTCATTAGGTCAGAATCGGATGCCATCGCCTCGCAGGCAGACTTAGATAGAATGAATGAATTGACGGATAGACGGAAAATGCAATCTAATATCAATAAATGCAAAGTGCTTAGCGTAGGTAGAGGAAACCCACACAATAGGTACACATTAAACACCCAAACTCTGGTAAGTACAGGGTACGAGAAAGATTTAGGAGTTATAGTTAGCTCTGAACTCCGTCTAGGGAAACAATGCATAGAAGCCAGAAACAAGGCAAATAGGGTACTAGGATTCATTTTTAGGAGTGTTAAAAGTAGAAGGCCGGAAGTAATAT
>NC_087194.1:9338513-9368513 GCF_035594125.1 Scylla paramamosain
GACAGCTAGATATGCAACATTGCGGCGGTGAGAGAGAGGCTGAAGACAGTCAGTTAGAGCAGAGGAGTTGATGAGACGAAAAGCTTTTGATTCCATCCTATCTAGAAGAGCAGTATGAATGGAACCCCCCCAGACATGTGAAGCATACTCCATACACGGACGGATAATGCCCTTGTACAGAGTTAGCAGCTGGAGGGGTGAGAAAAACTGGCGGAGACGTCTCAGAACACCTAACTTCATAGAAGCTGTTTTAGCTAGAGATGAGATGTGAAGTTTCCAGTTCAGATTATAAGTAAAGGACAGACCGAGGATGTTCAGTGTAGGAGACGGGGAGAGTTGAGTGTCACTGAAGAAGAGGGATAGTTGTCTGGAAGGTTGTGTTGCGTTGATAGATGGAGGAATTGAGTTTTTGAGGCATTAAACAATACCAAGTTTGCTCTGCCTTAATCAGTAATTTTAGAAAGATCAGAAGTCAGGCGTTCTGTGGCTCCCTTCCGTGAAATGTTTAGTACCTGAAGGGTTAGACGTCTATGAAAAGACGTGGAAAAGTGCAGGGTGGTATCATCAGCGTAGAAGTGGATCGAACAAGAAGTTTGGTTTAGGTCATTCATGAATAATAAGAAGAGAATGGGTGACAGGACAGAACCCTGAGGAACACCACTGTTAATAGATTTACGAGAACATTGGCCGTCTACCACAACAACAATAGAAGAGTCAGAAAAGAAAGTTGAGATGAAGTTACAGAGAAAAGGATTAAAGCTGTAGGAGGGTAGTTTGGAAATCAAAGCTTTGTGGCAAACTCTATCAAAAGCTTTTGATATGTGTAATGCAACAGTAAAAGTTTCAGCAAAATCTATAAAAGAGTATTACCAAGACTCAGTAAGAAAAGCCAGAAGGGCCAGTAAGGAAAGTCAGCAAAGTAGCCTTGACGGAACCCATACTGGCGAGCAGATGTGAAGTTGTTGTGAAGTGATAGATGTTTAAGAATCTTCCTGTTGAGGATAGATTTAGAAAACTTTAGATACGAAGGAAGTTAAAGCAATAGGACGGTAGTTTGAGGGATTAGAACGGTCAACCTCCCAGCAAGAAGGAAAGGTAGATGTTGACAGACAGAGCTGAAACAGTTTGACTAGGCAAGGTGCAAGCACGGAGGCACAGTTTCGGAAAACAATAGGAGGGACCCCATCAGGTCCATAAGCCTTCCGAGGATTTAGGCCAGCGAGAGCATACAAAACATCATTACGAAGAATTTTAATAGGTAGCATGAAGTAGTCAGAGGATGGAGGAGAGGGAGGAACAAGCCCAGAATCGTCCAAGGTAGAGTTTTTAGCAAAGCTTTGAGGGAAGAGTTTAGTTTTGGAAATAGATGTGATAGCAGTGGTGGCATCTGGTTGAAAAGGGAAAGAAGAAGCAAAGTTATTAGAGATGTTTTTGGCTAGATGTTAGAAGTCATGAGGGGAGTTAGATCTTGAAAGATTTTCACACTTTCTGCTAATGAAGGAGTTTATGGCTAGTTGGAGAACAGACTTGGTATGGTTCCTTTAGCCACATCACGTAACACAACATAGCACTGTTTATGATCAGCCAAGGCTGCTGCTGTGTTCGTACGCTGTTATTATGGCTGTATTCGTTCGTTTTTGAGGTATGAATCCGTAAATTTTCCCTGGTATTTCAATCGGCGAAACTGATCTATAGTTGAGTGGATCATGGGAATTTATTTGTATTTAGATGAACTTAACCATATTTTTACTATTTGAGAAGTAACCTGCAGAGTAGCATGCGTTAAATATATCACTAAGTTTAGTTGGAGTAGTGTTGGTACAGTTAACTAGAAACTGCTTGGAGGTATGTGATTTACCTGGAGCCTTGTTTTTCAATCTATTTGTGTGTTGTTTCACATCTTCAGTGGTATTTTTTTTTCTGGTGTATATACTGTTGTGTGTTTTGATATGTCAGTTTCTATTTTGCGTCTTAGTATGTAAAAAAAGCTAAAATGTGTTCTTCATGTGCTCTATTGAGGTTATCAATCTCTTCAACTGTGATTTTAAAAATATCATTCCAAGTGTCTTTCATGATGTTACCTTTCTATTTATCTATATAGAATTTTATTCTCTTGTGAATGTAATAAATAATTTGCTCTTGGTATTGCTTTCCCCTTAGTTGGTTCATTTTGTTCCAGAATGTTTTAGCATCTGTAATGTATCTTGATATTTCATCAATTTTTCCCTTCCCAACACTCAACACTCGCCAACTTGCATTCCTCCCTTAGCCTCTGCTTAATATATCTGTTTAATCTTTCTTTGCCTCTGCTAGTTGGGGCGACCTGAGGAGGTATTTTGCTGATTTTCCTTGGAATGACTTGGAATGAGCGCATAACAGAGATGATAGTGTCTGCCATGGAGGCGTACATTCCTCACTCTTTTTCTCGTCCTAAACCTTCTAAACCTTGGTTTAACACAGCTTGTTCTCGTGCTATACATGATAGAGAGGTGGCCCACAAAAGGTACTTCAGCCTTCCATCACCGCAATCTCATGCACTTTATATTTCTGCCTGGAACCATGCCAAGTCTGTTCTCCAACTAGCCAAAAACTTCTTCATTAACAGAAAATGTCAAAACCTTTCAAGATCTAACTCTCCTCGTGATTTCTGGCATCTAGCCAAAAATATCTCCAATAACTTTGCTTCTTCTTCTTTCCCTTCTCTATTTCAACCAGATGGCACTACTATCATATCTATTTCTAAAGCTGAACTCTTTGCTCAAACCATTCCTAAAAACTCTACCTTGGACGATTCTGGGCTTTTCTTCCCTCTCCTCCACCCTCTGACTACTTCATGCCACGTATTAAAATTCTTCGCAATGACGTTTTCCATGCCCTCGCTGGCCTAAACCCTCGGAAGGCTTATGGACCTGATGGGGTTCCTCCTATTGTTTTCCGAATCTGTAGCCTCCGTGCTTGCACCTTGCCTAGTCAAACTGTTTCAGCTCTGTCTGTCAACATCTACCTTTCCTTCTTGCTGGAAGTTTGCCTACATTCAATCTGTTCCAAAAAAGGGTTACCGTTCTAATCCCTCAAACTACTGTCCTATTGCTTTAATTTCCTGCCTATCTAAAGTTTTTGAATCTATCCTCAACAGGAAGATTCTTAAACATCTATCACTTCACAACCTTCACTTTATGGATGGGGATAACAGATGGAAATAGGTAGGAGTGTTTCATACAGGGACTGCCACGTGTAAGCCTGGTCGCTTCTTGCAGCTTCCCTTATTTCTTATGTTTTTCTTATGTTCTTATGTTACTTTAAGTTCTGGTGGTAGGTGGGGTGAATCCATATCCTTCCAGTTGTTTCTTGACGTCAGCGTTGAAATTTTTATCTGCATGATTTTCGTTCAGTAGAATCAGAGCGTAGCCATCTAGAGCCTGGTGGACCTTAGTCCCTTAGTCCCTTGAATTTGTACGAAGGATCTGTACAAAGGATCTGATCTTGTACAAAGGATCTCTAGAAGCTTTATTTATTTTTTCCTCTCTTTCGTCAGAGCTCTACATTTAATTTTAATTCTTCCTATGTTTTACAACACAACAAACAAAAACATTAACAACAAAACAACTTCCTATTGGGGACCAAGGCCCGACTGGGCAACACAGCTAAGAAATGTAAGGCTTATGGAAGGAGCCTACCTATGGTCTGACAATTTTGAAAAGACGTTTAGGAGGTGTCCTTTCCAGGGATTCTCCGGCTTGCGGTGTGCCAGACATTGTACTTGGACAATGATCAGATTAAAGCCTGTGTCGCTGATATGCCCGCTCCCAACACACCACCTCTCTCTCTCTCTCTCTCTCTCTCTCTCTCTCTCTCTCTCTCTCTCTCTCTCTCTCTCTCTCTCTCTCTCTCTCTCTCTCTCTCTCTCTCTCTTTGCATATAAAATCTACATTTCATGCAAATTTATTTTTATCAGAGATATATACTTGCCTATAAATCATTAAAATTTGACAAAAATCTGCCTGTCAATTAGTCAAGATCCCCACCCCCATTGTCTCTCTCTCTCTCTCTCTCTCTCTCTCTCTCTCTCTCTCTCTCTCTCTCTCTCTCTCTCTCTCTCTCTCTCTCTCTCTCTCTCTCTCTCCATTGTGAATTTCGTTTAAATATGATACGTTTCCTTTTGGATATGATTTTTCCTTTAAACTATGATGTTATATTTTTTTATTTATTTATTTTTTTCCACACTACCATCAAAATAAAAGTCATGGCATGTTGGTGGCTTTCGCTGTTCGGACAACAGCTTTTGAGGGGTCAAGTAATGACCTCCTATTAGCGTGTTTTTCCCCCAAAAAAGTACTTATTTACTGAGTAAATAAGCTTTTTTTTCCCCTGCTGTGGAGATGATGAGAACGAGCGGGAGAGGTAGCTTCCACCCTGCGTGGTGGTGCGAGAAGTGACCATGGATTAACACGGTCATTCTGATCGTATAACCTCCCTCGGTCACCCATGGAGATGTGGCAACGCCTGGAAAAAACGTTGACAAGTATTGTGATGTTTGCAAAAAAAAAATGCAAGTATCATTAAGAAATACATTACACTAACGACTTTTTTTCTTTTAGAGCATCACAATATATATATATATATATATATATATATATATATATATATATATATATATATATATATATATATATATATATATATATATATATATATATATATATATATATATATATATATATATATAACCTCGGAAACGACAACGCCTAAACGCATGTTTCAAAATGGTCAGACCATGGACGAAGCAGTTTGGTGGCCCAGTCACTAGTAGTAGTCACCACTCTGTTTCGCTCCCCACCCCTGACAAAGTTTTTTGCCTGACCTGACTTGGTAGCTTAAGACCCTCTAAGGACCCCCTTTGGGCAAAGCCGCATGGTCCACCTTCAACACCAGACGGACTCTAAGGGCGAAAAGACAAAAATAATGGGAGGAAAAAACGCACCCGAGCGGAACTCAACCAAGTGGGAATCCCCCTCCAAGCGGAAGTCCCCCTTGCGCAGACCTTCCAGGGCAGGGGAGCTCAACACCAGTCCAGAGGCTCCGCTCTGAAGGACCGTAACCTGGCCAGGTAAAACAGTCGCGAAGGTACCAGCCGCTACTTGACGTGGCCGGTCGGACATAGTGGAGCAAGAAGCAGCGCAGAGTAGTTCTAGCAGCAGTCATACCGGCGAGCTGTTGTCTCAGTGGAGTTTCCGAGTCTGTTTAAGTCTGAATGGCTGGCGTCACAGTTTAAGTTTATTTAGGAAAGTGCGTATACAAGATATAACAAAGAAGAGGGGGAGTGGGGCTACAAAACAAGAAAAAAAGAAAATACAAGTAATATTAAAAGTGACTGGGCGGACCGGTGAGCTATTGTTTTCATGCACTACCGGTTATTGGGTTTTCATTTCGGCAATTGCCGTGTTTTACATTTTTATCCTATAAATTTACATCTTATGAGTATAATTTTGTGGCTGCATTTCTTACCATTATTTAGTTTTTATTTACATTATTATATATTTACATTGATTTTAACTTAATTCTTGATTTATTTTACATTTTATTTTTGCTGAGGCGGTGGATTTATTATTTTTTATTTACATTGTATTTAACATATCTTAAATTTAATTTACACGTTTTACACGTCTTCGTTTACATGTTTTTTTTTTTTTTTTATATATCGAGGCAGTCGACCACCTCTCAATAGTGAAGAGGCTCCTGGGGAACCAGGAATGCTGGCTCGCTCGTGCCTCCCTGTTCAGTCATTGTAGTTCTATGAACTGTTCCCGTCCCTCATCCTGGAGGCGTTACCAAACAGCCATGGCCATGGCTTCAAGCCTCTCTTTCAGGGAGGGGAGGGAGACTTGGTGGTGAAGATCTTCCCACATCATGTGCGAGCGGCAATCAATGTTGTACACAGTCCGAAACGCAACGTTTTGCACCTTCCGGAGTCTGCTTATGGCTAATCTACTTAGGTCGTGAGTGGATATCAGAGAGTATGTGAGTACCGGAATCACCAGGGTCTTCACAAGGTGGAGCTTGATTCTCTCGTCCAGGTCCCTGAATAGGAATAGAGTGGCCAAAGCGGATCAAGCCTGCACTACTCTTGCAGGAGAGGTACAAGGGTTCCGGTGGCGAGGGGGACGACAGTGAACTTGGTCGTCCTAATTCTCCACCTCTTTTCAAAGGTGTTGAACCTGGTGATCTCTATCTCAGTGCGAGTGTTGGGCATATTTGGAACACTACCTGCGGGATGTCGTCCGTGTACTGTACGTTTGTGCTGGCCTCTGAGCCCGTGCAGTCGCTCATATAGATCGTGTAGTGCGTTAGGGAGAGGACTCTACCGGTCTTGACGGGGAAGGGCGAGCCATTGTAAATACCCACATTAATTCTTGCTGTTTTGCCCTCCAGGAAATCGCAAACTAATCTGCCTACTGAGTCCGGAAGACCCAGCTGTAACACCTTGTACTTAATTCCAAGGTACCACATTTTGTCGAATACTTTGCTGACATCCTGAAGAACAAGATAACACCTGAATCTAGACGCCTGATGGGGTGCTAGCGTTTCTGTAACTATTGCAATGGCGGGAGTAATTATGACTCCTGTAGGGTCTAGGTTGATGTTATGCCGCAACTCCCTATGTGACGTGAAAACCCTACTTGAGAAATTGTTACAAGGGAAGTCTGCCTCAGCGTGGCGCCCGCTAGTAACAAAGGAACAAACCTGTTCATGAGGTTCAGGATTGGTCCCACCAACAATGAAAACTGGGGTCTGTCCTCGAAGTAGTTGTAAGAAGTCGGGGTAAGAGATGGAAGTTTGTTTGGAGGGAAAGGTAACTTGTGGCTATCGTAAGGCCGTCTGGAGACTATTACTACAGCAAGAGTCTCTGATAAGAAATCATCCTTTATCTTATGCCTTATATTTTTCCTAAAGCGATAGCTACGCCATCCATTTCTTGGAGATATTTTGTTGATAAATTCTAAAACCAAGGATCTTAAGTCTTGCATCGTCTTTTAGACCATGACATAATTATAATTATGAGGTCTGGGTCAAATTGTCTATGTGTGTTGTGTAAGTCAGATTTACGTGTGTCCCAGGTCAGTACGTTGCGTTGGATTACCCGGAGATGCCGCATCATTTCCTGGGATGGCGGGCTCTTCTTTGCCGTCGTTCATGTAGAAGGTGGGCTGGGAGGGAGCCATTGCAGATGATGGCCACTTGCAGGTCCAGCAATTTGCTGAGGTCATCCAATGGGCCCTGGTGTTTTTTAATCCACCATATGACCCAACAGTGTCCACTTCTCCAGCGTCGTGACCCATCTTACAGCGTCCTTCGTTGATGCCTTTGTGGAGTTTGTGGCCAGTAAGGGTAGCTGGCAATGTGTCCTTGGATTTCATGATGGAGACCCGGATCTTCACATTGTCCTGCTGGTCTGCCATGTGGTCTTCCTCTTCCCTCTCCACATCCACGTCCTCCTCTACCTTCGACGAATTGTACTCCTCCTCCCTAACTGGGACATTGCTATTGACATTCCATGCCATGCCATTCTCACTGCTATGATGAGAATGGCATGGCATGGCTTAGAGCTATGTGCTCTGTGCCATGATGCTTTTTATGATCGTGGCAGAAGGGGATTTGGAGGTAGTTTTATGTCCGGAAGGCCATTTATCTCCAAGCCTTCCGATAGTTTTTTTTTTTTGAAATGTCCAGGGATGGCTGCCTCCACCATGTGCGCGTGGAATACACACATGATGCCCTTGAAGTTCAGGCTCTGGAGTTCGGTATTCATAGGGGGAGTGGGAGAGGCGGCATGGGCATAGGTGACAGGCCTGTTCTTTTCTTGTTTAATTTTCTCCTACTTTTCCCTCGAAATCTTCTTTCTCACAGGGCACCGCATGGCACGGACACTGTGGTTGAAGCCGCAGAGAAGACAGGTCTTCTCTGTTGCCCTGCACTCGCGGAAAGTGTGCTCCTCGCTACTACACTCAGAGCACATTTTATACATGGGCATTGTCTTGTTTCGTGATCCTTGCAAGGTGAGTAAATTTCCTCTTCGATCTGCGAGGATGCCACCAACATGTAGAACATCAAAAGGCCATCTTCTCTGGCCTTCCTAGCTATGTCACTGGTAGTAAAAGTAAGTTTCAATGTTTTTGGTTTTGATAACTTGTACACCTCCACTTTCGCCTAAGGTTGTCTTTCCTCAATGTCCTTTTTAATTGCATCTGGGGGTTGTCATAAGCTAGCTCGTTCAGCCTCATACACACCAGTGTGCGCTTAGAGCGGAGTTGTGGCGGTATTACTGCTGTGAAGCCTTTCTCCACCAATTTCTTAAGCTTTGTCTCAAAGATTCTGTCAACATCCTTGTCCGTGGCTGTGAGGACAATGACAGCATCCCAGGAGGGAATGGGTCTCGTAGCTTTGACAGCTGGGCTGAGGATGTCAAGCAGTTGGCGCTTGCTTCCCAGCTCCTTGGGCTTCGGGTACTTTATTTTAACCCGCCTCATTGTTGCGGAGTCGAGCGCCGCAGGGTCCAAAATCCCCAATGTGATGTCACTAGACTGTAGGACTGCTGTAGGACCAGCAGAGAGGCACAGGTGCCCAAACAAGCACTGAGAGGCACTGAACACAGAAAGTGAAAGGGAAAAGGGTCACTGTCACTGAGGGCCATTGTAACTGACGGACACTGACATTGTGGGTAACTGCAGCACTGGAGATTCACTATCACTGAGGTCACTGTCACTGTGGCACTGAGCACTGAAAGTGGATGGGATAAAGAACACAGTCATTAAGGTTCACTTTAACTGATGGATACTGTCACTGTGGGTAACTGCATCATTAGAGGTACACTGTCACTGATGGTCACTGTCAGTGAGAGACGCTCACTATGGGTAGCTGTAGCACTGGAGGTACGCTGGGACTCTACAGCACAGCAGTGGAGGAGGAGGGGAAGGTCCGTGGATTTTTTTTTCTTTTTAAGGGGGATGAAGAGACATAGAAAGCTAGCTAAAGAGAAAGTGGGTGGGAAGAGAAGGGGTGAAAGAAAGTAAGAAGAGAGATAGCTTGTGGGCTAGCCACATTGCTCATTTTATTTTATTTATTTTTTGTTATTTAGTTATTTATTTATTATTTATTATAAAAGCAAACACTCAGCACACTCAGATTTACTGTGGAGTCACTGTGTGGCCTAGTATTTATTTAGCGGCACGTGGGATCACCCTGGATAGCAAGCGTCGCTGACTGGTTAACTGCGTGCTGCTGCTGAACTCGTTATGCGGCGACTGTGATTGGGTGTTTCTTTTCATTCTTGGTGGTCAGCTTATGCGTTGAGTTCAGGGCTGAATTTTCTTTGATATACAAGGTTTCTAGGCGCCTTGCATCAGTAAACATGTCCACAATTTTGGTATTCTCTGCTAGGCATTATCGTGTGATCTTGATGCCGTGTTGTTGTTGTAAGTGTTTCCTTGTGGATGTTAGGTGACAGGGTGAATCGTTGAGCTTCGTTGTCGTCATGCCGATGTAGGATGAAGAGAGGGCTTCACAGTTTTCTCGGTTGCAAGTGAACTTATATACGACATGGGACTTCTGAGTTGTCTCTCTTTCCATGTGGGGAAGGTTTCTGAATAGGAAGTGGCTGGTCTTCTTATTTTTGTAGTATATTTGGAAGTTAATTTTTCTTTCCAGTTCATTGGACTTCATGTTTCTTTTCACTATTTGTGTGGTGCTCCTCCCTTATTTGTAGGCAGTAAATGTTGATATTGGGTTTTCTTGTATCTTAGGAGGAGCTGGAGCTATGCCACTATCAGTATCAGTGATTCTCTGGCTCACTAAGATCATTGATAAAGCTTGATAAATCTAGAGATGAAATGTGAAGTTTCAGGTTTAGATTATAAATAAAGGACATACAGAGAATATTCAGATAAGAAGAGAGGGAAAGTTAAGTGTCACTGAAGAAGAAGGTAGTGTCCAGTTAATAAATGGAGGAATCGAGTTTTTGAGGCATTAGACAATACTAAGTTTACTCTACCCCAACCAGAAATTTTAGAGAGATCAGAAATTAGTCGTTATGTGGCTTCTCTGCGTGAGGTATTTACTTTCTGAAGGATTTAACGTTTATGAAAAGATGTGGAGAAGTGCAAGATGGTATCATTGGCTTAAGAGTGGATAGGACAAGAAGGTTTAGAAGATCATTCATGAATAACAGGAAGAGAATGGATGACAGGACAGAATCCTAAGGAACACTACCCTTAATAGACTTAGGAGAACAATAAGATGAAGTTACAAAGAGGATAGAAGCCGTAAGAGAGTTGTTTGGAAACAAATGTTTTTGTGTCCGACGCTCTCATATTCTTTTAATATGTTTAAGACAACACCGAAAGATTAACTAAAATCACTAAGAGAGAATGACCAAGAATCACTAAGAAAAGCGAGATCACCAGTAGAACGACCTTGACATAACTTAAACTGGCAATCAGATATGTTTGTGAACTGATAGATGTTTAAGAATAATTATGTTGATGGTGTATTACAAAAAAAAAAAAAAAAAACTAAATGGCAGGAAATTTAAGCAATAGTACGGTACTTTGAAGGGCACAGGCTGAATTTAACAAACTTCCAGCAAGAAGGAGAGGTAGATGTTGATAGAATTGGAAGAGTCTGAATAGGCAAGATAGAAGTACAAATGGACAGTCCTGGAGAACAATAGGAGGGATCCCATCAGGTCCATGAGCCTTCTAAGAGTTAAAGCCATGGAGAACATCAATGTGTAGCTTAACACCATGAAGTAGTTGGACGGTAAAGGAGAGACATAAACAACCGTTAAATCATCTAAGATGGTATTTTCAGCAATATATGTATATATATATATATATATATATATATATATATATATATATATATATATATATATATATATATATATATATATATATATATATATATATATATATATATATATATATATATATATATATATATATATATATATATATATATATATATATATATATATATATATATATATATATATATATATATATATATATATATGTCACAGTTGGGTTTAATGATAAGTTCATAGCACTCCCTGATCTAGTGCTTTAGACGTCACTGGGGGTGATTATCGTATCGGCAGGTGCCTACTGCCTTCTCCTCCACCTATATATATATATATATATATATATATATATATATATATATATATATATATATATATATATATATATATATATATATATATATATATATATATATATATATATATATATATATATATATATATATATATATATATATATATATATATATATATATATATATATATATATATATATATATATATATATATATATATATATATATATATATATATATATATATATATATATATATATATATAGGTGGAGGAGAAGGCAGTAGGCACCTGCCGATACGATAATCACCCCCAGTGACGTCTAAAGCACTAGATCAGGGAGTGCTATGAACTTATCATTAAACCCAACTGTGACCTCACTGAACGTTTCCCTTTGTGTCTCACAACACAAGGGGGCAGTCACAGGCTGCCCTCTAAAGACAACTCTCTTCCTCCACTTAAAACTACAAGCACCTAATGACGCACACACATCCTTCACTCAAAACTGCAAAATTATCATGGCGACTCCTACACCATCCTCGGAGTCCCCATCTGGGGAGGGGACCACAAATGTCCCCAGGTCCGACTGCCTTTCTGACGACGACCCTAAGTGTCTTGACATTCTCCTCAACTTTTTCTTCATTAACTTCTGCAACATTCGCGGTCTAAGATCTAATTTTCAATCTGTAGAACACCACCTCTCCTCTTCTAAACCTCATCTTCTTTTCTTCACTGAAACTCAGGTGTCTGAGTCAACTGACAGTAGCCCCTTTTCCGTTCCCTCCTACTTTCTGTATCCTCATTTTCAATCCAAAGATGGATGATGCGTTTATGTGTGCAACGACTTAACCTGCTCTCGTGCCCACGCTCTTGAATCTTCCTAGTTTTCCACTATCTGGCTACGACTACAGAGTTATTCTCACACTAAATTTATCTGTGTTGTATACCTCTCACCTAACTCTTCTGACTTTAAGAAATTCTTTGAATGCTTAACTCCGAAAGTGGAGCACATTCTGTCTCTCTTCCCTTTTGCGGAGATCTTCATTCTTGGACACTTGAATGTTCACCACCAGCTTTGGCTTTCCTCTTAATTTGTTGACCATCCTGGTGAACTAGCCTTCAACTTTGCTATCCTCCACGACCTAGAGCAATTGGTGCAACACCTACTCTTATTCCTGACTGTCTTGGAGATATGCCCAACACTCTTGACCTTTTCCTGACCTTTAATCCTTCTGCTTATGCTGTCATCCTCTTCTTCGTTGGGCTCCTTCGATCACAATCTTATATTGGTATCATATCCTATCATATCCTATCGCTCCAATCCCTCCTCAGGATCCCCCTAAGCGAAGGTGCCTGTGGCATTTTGCCTCTGCTATTTGGGGGTACCTGAGGTAGTCAAAAATTGAAGAATAAGTGTCTTGAAACCTTCCACTTGAAGGAATTCAAGTCATAGGAAGTTGGAAATAGAGAAGCAGACAGGGAGTTCCAGAGTTTACCTGAGAAAGGAATGAATGACTGAGGATACTGGTTAACTCTTCCATTAGAGAGGTGGACAGAATAGGGGTGAGAGAAAGTCTTGTAAAGCGAGGCCGTGGGAGGAGGGGAGGCATGCAGTTAGCAAGATCAGAAGGGCAGTTAGCATGAAAATAGCGGTAGAAGACAATTCGAGATGCAACATTGCGGCGATGAGAGAGAGAGAGGCTGAAGACGGTCAGTTAGAGTTGATGAGACGAAAAGCTTTTGATTCCACCCTGTCTAGAAGAGCGATATATGAGTGGAACAACCTCCAGATATGTGAAGTATACTCCATACATGGAGATAAGGCCCTTGTGCAGAGTTAGTACCTGGGGGGGGTTGTGAGAAAAACTGGCGGAGACATCTCAAAACACTTCATAGAATCACTTCAAAACTTCATGGAAGCTGTTTTTAGCTAGACGTGAGATGTGAAGTTTCCAGTTCAGATTATAAGTAAAGGACAGACCGAGGATGCTCTGTGTAGAAGAGGGGGACAGTTGAAGAAGAGGGGATAGTTGTCTGGAAAGTTGTGTCGAGTTGATAGATGGAGGAATTGAGTTTTTGAGGCATTGAACAATACCAAGTTTACTTTGTCCCAATCAGAAATTTTAGAAGGATCAGAAGTCAGGCGTTCTGTGTCTTCCCTGCTTGAAATGTTTACTTCCTGAAGGGAAGGGTAGGAGCACAGCAAGTGACTGTATGTCTGTCCAGATTCTAAGGTAAACACTGCGTGTATATATATATATATATATATATATATATATATATATATATATATATATATATATATATATATATATATATATATATATATATATATATATATATATATATATATATATATAATAGCCATTCATGCGGCGGCCCCTGTAAACAATGCATGTAAAACGCTAAAAATCTGAATGATGTCAACTGTTACTCCAGAATCTCAGGAAAATAGCAAAATTCTGACGTGATCCAAATAATATACATATACCGCGCATGGCGGAACACTAGCTTTAAGAGGGAGATGAAAACTTGTAAATTATGACATAAAATAATTTCTTGTTGCGTACACGAGAGAGAGAGAGAGAGAGAGAGAGAGAGAGAGAGAGAGAGAGGAGAGAGAGAGAGAGAGAGAGAGAGAGAGAGAGAGAGAGAGAGAGAGAGAGAGAGAGAGAGAGAGAGAGAGAGAGAGAGAAAGATTTCAGGCAACGCACCATGAATCAACCTTCACTGACTGCTTACGTATGCCCATGTGCATCGAACACCTGTGTCGCCATGCACATGTGTGCTATTCACCTTACCTCAACATGCACCTCATAACAACTTCCATAAGGTAAATCGTACTCAGTACAGTCGTCCTGTTGCCAGTTCTTATTCGCACTCGAAGCGCGTGGAAGGTAAGAATACCATTCTTGACTGTCGCCGGCATCAGTGATGCCTACAGTTGGCTGCATCGATACACAGCACACAGCTAGATCTATATTCACTACATCCGTCATGCAAGTTTCTGTCGTATACTATTTAGCACCCCGCACGCCGACAAATTTGCTAAACCTGCCGAGACTATCGAGTTCTTCAGTACAAAACTCATCGGATCCCACTGTATGCATATATATATATATATATATATATATATATATATATATATATATATATATATATATATATATATATATATATATATATATATATATATATATATATATACTCGTATATATATATATATATATATATATATATATATATATATATATATATATATATATATATATATATATATATATATATATATATATATATATATATATATATATATATATATATATATATATATATATATGTGTGTGAGTGTGAGTGTGTGTGTGTTAGTTTTTCCCTTCATATATCACTAATACATTATAGACTGAAATATATTCACGAACGCACCCTACATTATGCACATCATCATAGTTCTTTAATTGTCGTGAAGTTTATGTTTAATGTTGCCGGATAGTTCCACTGCATTCCTTCTTGGGCTGCAAAATCCAGTGCAGGGAAAGTTCTTGTCATCTTCTTATGGCGTTACTGTTTGGAATCTGTTACTTATTGTGTACATATCTATTGCAGTACGAGCAAGTATACTGCTTTATAACGCGGTAATGTAATTTAAGAAATCTGTGGTGTCGAACGTTTAGATTTGTAGTCGTATCAGTGGCAAATAAACAGATTTCTGTTGTAAATATGTTTGATGAGCTTCATTCCAAATAGCTGAAAAAAAAAATAACAATGGTAATAAGGATAAATGTGCAGAGACATATATATATATATATATATATATATATATATATATATATATATATATATATATATATATATATATATATATATATATATATATATATATATATATATATATATATATATATATATATATATATATATATATATATATATATATATATATATATATATATATATATATATATATATATATATATATATATATATATATATATATATATATATATATATATATATATATATATATATATATATATATATATATATATATATATATATATACATATATATATATGATTTTATTTATTTATTTTTTTTCAAAGAGTAGCACTGACCAAAGGTAACAAAAATATAAGCGTGTAAAATGAGTCTTAGTCATCCAGTTTTACGAAATTTGATGAAACTTTTGTTGTTGCCTTAGACAGTCAAAGGCATTTCATAGTTTTTTTTTTTTTTTTTATGTAAGAGGGACACTGGACAAGGGCAAAAAAAAAAAAAAATAAAAAAAATAAAAAATAGCCCACTGAGACGCCAGTCCCGTAAAAGGCTCCAAAGCGGTAGTCTTGAAACCTCCCTCTTGAAGGAATTCAAGTCGTATGAGGGTGGACGTACAGAAGCTGGCAGGGAGTTCCGGAGTTTACCAGAGAAAGGGATGAATGACTAAGAATACTGGTTAACACTTCCATTAGAGAAATGGACAGAATAGGGGTGAGATAAAGAAGAAAGTCTTGTGCAGCGAGGCCGCGGGAGGAGGGGAGGCATGCAGTCAAAAACATATGAAATAAGGGAAGCTGCAAGAAGCGACCAGGCTTACACGTGGCAGTCCCTGTATGAAATATACCTACCTATTTCCACCTATCATTCCCATCCATAAATCCATCTAATCTTGTCTTACAGCTCCCTAATGTCTTAGCACTAACAATATGATTACTGAGTCCGTTCCACTCATCTACCACTCTATTTGAGAACCAATTTCTTTCTATCTCTTTCTTAAGCCTAAATTTTTCAAGCTTGAACCCGTTATTTCTTGTTCTATCCTGCTTACTGATCCTAAGAATTTTGCTTACATCCCCCTTGTTATAACCCATATACCAGTTAAAGACTTCTATCAGGTCCATCCTTAACCTACGTCTATCTAAAGAGTGTAAATTTATCAGCAATCTCGCTTCGTAAGGAATACTCCTTATCTCCTGTATCATTTTATTCATTTTCCTTTCAAATGATTCTAATAGACCTATATCTTTCCTGTGGGAAAAATAAAATGTGGGAACCAGAACTGCACAGCATAGTCAAGATGATGTCTGACCAGCGCCAAGTATAACTTTAATATTACTTTGGACCTTTTACTTTTAACACTCCTAAAAATTAATCCTAATACTCTATTTGCCCTGTTTATGGCTTCTATGCATTGTTTTCCTTGACTGAGTTCAGAGCTAATTATAACTCCTAAATCTTTATCGTACCCTCTACCTACCAGAGTTGCATTGTTTATTGTCTACCTACTGTGTAGGTTTCCTCTATCTACGCTAAGTACTTTGCATTTTTTTTATATTAAACTGCATTTGCCATCTCTCCATCCATTCATTCATCCCATCTTAATCTGCCTCCAAGGCGACGGCATCTGATTCTGACTTAATTGATCTACCTCTCTTTGTGTCATCCGCAAATTTACTAACATCACTACTAATTCCACTATCCAAATCACTGATATATATTAAAAACAGCAATGTCCCTAATACTGATCCCTGTGGCACCCCACTAATTACATGACCCCACTCGGATTTAGAGCCGTTAATGGAAGAGGCAACGCGTCTTTCTCTAGGAGTAATGAAAATTAACATAACTTGTAGTGTTCTCTATGCCAAGGACACGCAGGCAAACACAGACCACAGTCTTGGGTTTATTGTTGGCGTACAGCAACACCTGGACAAGCGGCCGCGGGTGTGCGAGACGAAAGTCGAGGCAAGACTAACTGCTGCCTCGTGGGTTCCCCCAGCTCCCAGGTGCTTGGCCTGACCTGACTTGAGTCTGGTCGGTCCCACACATGGGAAGCTTAGCATGTCGGGAATCCACGAGGATTAGCGTAGAGTGACTAGCCGGCTGGCCAGTCACTACATTACCCCCCTCCCCCACGAAACGAGAAACAAAGGGAGAAGCGATCCCCGGGGCCGAGCGAGGCTGCGAGGGCGGTCCGGAAGAAGCGGCGAGGGCGGTCCGGTGCAGGCGACGAGAGCGGTCCGGAGCAGGCAGAAAGGGCACTCCAGAGCAGGCGACGTGGGCTGTCCGGAGCAGGCGACGAGGGCGGTCCGGAGCAGGCGGCGAGGGCGGTCCGGTAAAGGCGACGAGGGCGGTCCGGACAGGCGGCAAGGGCGGTCCGGAACAGGCGACGAGGGCGGTCCGGAGCAGGCGGCGAGGGCGGTACGGAGCAGGCGACGAGTGCGGTCCTGAGCAGGCGGCGAGGGTGGTCCGGAGCAGGCGGCGAAGGCGGTCCGGAACGGGCGGCGAGGGCGGCCCGGAGCAGGAGGTGGTGCATCAGCGGGCAGCGGCGGGCCGGCGCAGGAGGTGGCACATCTGCGGGCGGCGGCGGGCCGGGGCAGGAGGTGGTGCACGAGCGGGCAACGGCGGGAGGTGGTGTCCGAGCGGGCGTCGGGCGGGGCGGGAGGTGGTGCCCGAGCGGACAGCTGCGGCCCGTGGCAGGAGGATGGTGCCCGAGCGTGCGGCGTCGGACGGAGTGGGTCGAGTGGGCTGCGGGGACGGGCGGCGAGGTGGCGCACCAGCGGGCGTCGGCGGGCGTGAGGTGGTGATCCAGCGGCCGGGAGGCCGCTGGGAGGCACGAGAGGGCGGCGTCGGGTGTGAGGTGGTGCACCAGCGGGCGACGGCGGGGCAGGTGGTGCCCGAGCGGGCGGCGTCGGGCGGGACGGGGAACACCACACCACAGATGCGAGGGGGAGTCCGGGTTGCGACACCGAAGCCTCTGTAGAGCCGTGGGGCGCCTTCTTGTGTCGCCGCTAGTGCTGCGTAGTCCACGGGAGGGTGGCGTGTGTCCGTTGCCACGCTGCGCGGTAGGTCGCCATCACCGGAGCGCGTATCACCACACCATCCCAAGCCGCTTCGAGGTGAGGAAAACATATGGCCACGTTAGGCGTGAAGGCAGGAACGTCCCACATGTCCCACATGTGGTTGCCATCGCGTGTCACGGCGTCACTCCAGGGTCACCAACTGTAGTGTTCTCCACGCCAAAGACACAGAGGCAAATACAGACCACAGTCTTGGGTTTATTGTTGGTGTACAGCAAATACCCAGGCGAGCGGCCGCAGGTGTGCGAGACGAGACTAACTGCTGCCTCGTGGATTCCCCCAGTTCCCAGGTGCTTGGCTTGACCTGACTTTGGATCTGGCCAGTCACACACCTGGGAAGTTTAGTATGTTGGGAATCCACGAGGCTTAGCGTGGAGTGACTAGCCGGCTGGTCAGTCACTATAAACTCTAAGAAGAGTTAAAGTTTATCTTTACTCATCTGACCATTTTGCACCTAATTTCCAGACTTCAAAAACTCTACAGCATCATGAACGTACTCGGCAGCACGAACCTGACCGAGCATGTGACCTACATCACCAAGCTGTGTTGTACGAGAGTTAGCATAACGGAAAGCCCACTAAAAAGGAATCATGAATCTTTGTCGTTCCAAAGGTGTGCGAAAAATTACTGGAGAATTTAGCATAATCATTTTGAAGTGAGGAACTGTTAAAGGAGCTTCCCGACATCATCACAGAAGCAAGAGAAATAGGCAGCAGTTGAGAACGAACAAGACATCTAGTCTGCACCGGATGTTACTGATGGTCATTAGATCCTCACATTGCTGTATAAATTAAAATGCAATGTACTTTGGGTCATCACCCCCAAAATCTTTTGATGGAAGGATAGTGATGAAGGAATTTAATAGTGGAGGCAGAGTAGTAGCCATAGTGGCAGCAGGAAGAGCAATAGAAACAGGAAGATTAGAAGAATGAGAGGTAGCATTAGTAGCCATAGTAGAATTAAATAATGCATGTGGAAATCTTGAAGGATTGAAGGATTAGTGTTTCCGCTTCCCCAAAAACATTCACCAAAAAATAATAATGAAAAATTTACCAAAGCAAGCAAGCGAAAAGTCTGAGTGCACAAAATATTACAAAAACTTAAGCAAATACTGTGGTGCTGTTCAAAAAAATAAACTTGTAGATATGCAAATGTCCAAAATCAAAATAACACTAGTACAAGTAATAGTAAAATGTAAAGAATACTTGTAATGGCTACAATAGGTTAGGCTAACACAGCCACAAATAAAAAAAAATAAATAAATAAAAAATAAATAAACAAATAAACAAATAAATAAAGAATAATGAAAACTCATGAGACAACGCAGCCGGACAGGTGTAGGCTAGGGGTTTGCTGAAGTAGTGGCGTGCATTGAAGGCTTGTGAGAGCAAAGATGTGCAGCAGCAGTCAGCAAGGTAGGCACGGGCGGCTCAGTGTTATGGGCATTGCCGACAGGGGCCGTGTGGGACACAGTTCAACTAATAACTGAAAACACACACCAGCACACACACACACTGCCTGACAGCCCAAACACTCGGTACTGCAAGATAGTGAAGCATAAAGAAAAATGCACAAAAGGAATATATATATATATATATATATATATATATATATATATATATATATATATATATATATATATATATATATATATATATATATATATATATATATATATATATATATATATATATATATATATATATATATATATATATATATATATATATATATATATATATATATATATATATATATATATATATATATATATATATATATATATATATATATATATATATATATATATATATATATGGCAAAATTTGAGAGAAAATTTTGGAGGCAAGAAAAATTGTGATATGTATAAAACACTAAACACAGTCACCAGAATCTCATGCACTTTATATTTCTGCCCGGAACCATGCCAAGTCTGTTCTCCAACTAGCCAAAAACTCCTTCATTAACAGAAAATGTCAAAACCTTTCAAGATCTAACTCCCCTCATGACTTCTGGCATCTAGCCAAAAATATCTCCAATAACTTTGCTTCTTCTTCTTTCCCTCCTCTACTCCAACCAGATGGCACCACTGCTATCACATCTATTTCTAAAGCTGACCTCTTTGCTCAAACCTTTGCTAAAAACTCTACCTTGGACGATTCTGGGCTTGTTCCTCCCTCTCCTCCACCCTCTGACTACTTCATGCCACCTATTAAAATTCTTCGCAATGAAGTTTTCCATGCCCTCGCTGGCCTAAACCCTCGGAAGGCTTATGGACCTGATGGGGTCCCTCCTATTGTTCTCCGAAACTGTGCCTCCGTGCTTGCACCTTGCCTAGTCAAACTCTTTCAGCTCTGTCTGTCAACATCTACCTTTCCTTCTTGCTGGAAGTTTGCCTACATTCAACCTGTTCCTAAAAAGGGTGACCGTTCTAATCCCTCAAACTACCGTCCTATTGCTTTAATTTCCTGCCTATCTAAAGTTTTTGAATCTATCCTCAACAGGAAGATTCTTAAACATCTATCACTTCACAACCTTCTATCTGATCGCCAGTATGGGTTCCGTCAAGGCCGCTGTACTGGTGATCTTCTGGCTTTCCTTACTGAGTTTTGGTCATCCTCTTTTAGAGATTTTGGTAAAACTTTTGCTGTTGCCTTGGACATATCAAAAGCTTTTGATAGAGTCTGGCACAAAACTTTGATTTCCAAACTACCCTCCTACGGTTTCTATCCTTATTTCTGTAACTTCATCTCAAGTTTCCTTTCTGACCGTTCTATTGCTGCTGTGGTAGATGGTCACTGTTCTTCTCCTAAATCTATAACAATGGTGTTCCTCAGGGTTCTGTCCTGTCACCCACTCTCTTCTTATTATTCATTAATGATCTTCTAAACCAAACTTCTTGTCCTATCCACTCCTACGCTGATGATACCACCCTGCACTTTTCCACGTCTTTTCATAGACGTCCAAACCCTTCAGGAGGTAAGCATATCACGCAGGGAAGCCACAGAACGCCTGACTTCTGATCTTTCTAAAATTTCTGATTGGGGCAGAGCAAACTTGGTATTGTTCAATGCCTCAAAAACTCAATTCCTCCATCTATCAACTTGACACAACCTTCCAGACAGCTATCCCCTCTTCTTCAATGACACTCAACTGCCCCCCTCTTCTACACTGAACATCCTCGGTCTGTCCTTTACTTATAATCTGAACTGGAAACTTCACATCTCATCTCTAGCTAAAACAGCTTCTATGAAGTTAGGTGTTTTTCTCACCCCCCCCAACTGCTAACTCCGTACAAGGGCCTTATCCGTCCATGTATGGAGTATGCTTCACATGTCTGGGGGGGGGGGGTTCCACTCATACTGCTCTTCTAGACAGGGTGGAATCAAAAACTTTTCGTCTCATCAACTCCTCTCCTCTAACTGACTGTCTTCAGCCTCTCTCTCACCGCCGCAATGTTGCATATCTAGCTGTCTTCTACCGCTATTTTCATGCTAACTGCTCTTCTGATCTTGCTAACTGCATGCCTCCCCTCCTTCCGCGGCCTCGCTGCACAAGACTTTCTTCTTTCTCTCACCCCTATTCTGTCCACCTCTCTAACGCAAAAGTTAACCAGTATTCTCAGTCATTCATCCCTTTCTCTGGTAAACTGGAACTTCCTGCCTGCTTCTGTATTTCCACCCTCCTATGACTTGAATTCCTTCAAGAGGGAGGTTTCAAGACACTTATCCACCAATTTTTTGACCACTGCTTTGACTCTTTTATGGGACTGGCATTTCAGTGGGCATTTTTTTAATTAGATTTTTGTTGCCCTTGGCCAGTGTCCTTCCTACATAAAAAAAATAAAAAAAATATAAAAGTCAAGAGACCTGTATGTGTGTGTGTACTCGTGGTTATCTGTGTAACACACGCCAATACAAGCACAGCGAAATAAAAAAAAAATGCAATAAACACAATAGCCAAACATAAAATCACAAAAAAATAGATAATGGCGCCACAACTCGGAGCAACCAATAAACACACAGCGGGGAGGTGCGGTGACTAATAAGAATGCTGGAACAAGGTAAAGAAAGTAACTGACCAGTGAGAGAAGTTGGCACAAGCCGGTTAGACACCAGGCAGCCAATGACAATGGCGGAGACAAGAATGCGAGATAGGAAAATGCTAAAATATAGACCACACAAAAGATAATGACTCACTCCAAAAAAATATATGCACTAGATACTTGGATAAGAGATGCAGAAGCTGGAGATAGGGGTGGCTGGCCGGGGAAGACGGCAGGCGATGAGCAAGGCAAGCAAGACAGTGGGCAGGAAGGCAGCAGGAGACGAAGCTTGACCAGAGGCCAGAAGTTGTGTAGAACGAGCTGCGAAGTCCAAAAGGCGGTCAACATGCACAGGAACAGCACCACAGCAGCAAGCAGGCAGTGTGATAGCAGGAGGCCCGAAGTGGAAGCTTGGCGGCGGTGCAGGACGACCAGGGTCAGGGACGGCAGCAACTTCAGAAGTGTCACAGTAAAAACCGCAAGGCAAAAGGTACAAGGTGGCTCAGGAGAAAAAGTGTCAAGGCTGGAACGGTGAGGTAGCTGGCAGCACGAGGGTGCGTGGAGCACCTGAAAAAAGCACAACAGGAGGCGGCCACAGGGACCACATACAGTCACTGGAGGCACTGGCAGTCACAGCTGCCACCAATTAATGTGCTAGGGGGCACAGCATTATGACTGTTCAGGTTCTAAGAAAACAGTAAACACTGCATAGAGCGGCTCCAGTACATTAATAATCCAAGTTACAGCGAACGTGACTGACTGGCCAAGGGGCAGACTGACTGACTAGGAACAAGGCGCACGGAAGGACGCCACAAATGATCCCGCCGAAACAAAAGGGGGACGAAAAGGTCTCCAATGAATAAACCACATAAATAATGAATAATAATAATAATGATAATCATAATAATAATACAAAGAAAATGAACTTATTGTATATACATACATACTAAGTCAATCAGACTCTCACTCAGCTTCTATCCTCCTCTCCGTAATTTCACCTCAAGTTCTGTTTCTGACGGTTCAAATGTTGTTAGATTCACATTAGGCACCTTTGTAGACTGTGATCACCACAAAAATTTGCCGCCACAAAAAAAAATGGTCCCCCCACACACACACACACACACACACACACGAAAAAAAAAAAAAAAATGCGCACGAGCCACTAGGCGGCGCTCATAAATGTTATTAATATCATTATTTATCTCGTGAAAGTAGCAGCTGCCTGTACTCTCTTTGTGAAGATGAAACACAAAAAAACGCAGAAAGTATTTAGTGCACTCCGTAGTTAGTAACAGAATATTGCGTTGAGCATTACACATATTATTTTTCTTTAATATATTCTTGTCACTATTCCGAATAAAGGTTTCTATCGCTGGCCACAGTAGACGGCCACAGTGGTGCAATCGGAAAAATGGCTCCGCCCGCCACAGCTCAACTTTTTTGTGGCTGTCAAAAAAAAAAAAAAAAAATCGTGTATATATATATATATATATATATATATATATATATATATATATATATATATATATATATATATATATATATATATATATATATATATATATATATATATATATATATATATATATATATATATATATATATATATATATATATATATATATATATATATATATATATATATATATATATATATATATATATATATATATATATATATATATGTGTGTGTGTGTGTGTGTGTGTGTGTGTATGTATGTGGGTGGGTTGGCCACTGACCACAAAAGTGGCTCTTGTGAATCCAGCCTCTATTAAGAGTGGTGTTTCTCAGGGTTCTGTCCTGTCTGCCACTTTCTTCTTTTTTATCAATGACCTTTTACGCCAAACCTCTTGTCCTATCCACTCCTACGCTGATTGATACCATCCTTGTAATAGTGGGATGATGTAAAAGAGGGAAGAACAAGTCCTGAATCATTCAAGGTAAAGTTTTCAGCAAAAATTTGAATGACGAGTTCAACTTAAAGAGATAGATGAGATGGCAGTGGTGCCATCAGATTAAAATAAAGGAGCGAGAGATGAAACGTAAAAGATGTTGTAGATATTTTTAACTAGGCCCCTGAAGTCACGAGGAGGTTAATTAAGTCTAAAAAGATTTTAAAATTTTTTATTGATGAAGGAGCTTTTGACTAGCTAGAAAACAAATTTGGTATGATATTGGGCAAAACTGTAAGGTTCTTGAGTTTCATTTAATGGAAGCCTCATGTACCGTTTTTGGTCCGCCTCTCTATATCATGTATATAACGGGAACACTCGAACAGAACGGGTTAAATCAAGGTTCGGGAAGATTAGTGCAAGAGAAAAACGCATCCATGCCAGATAACTATCACAGATTTCATGTGCTCGCCACAGTGACGGGTACCTAACATGAGAACAGTAGTCATTCCATGGAACATGATAATAATACCTCCTCAGGTCCCACCAATTAGCAGAGGCAAAACGCCAGAGGCAACTTCGGTTTCTGGGATCCTGAGAAGGGATTGGAGTAATAGAGCAAGATACATATATGAGGTCGTGATCAGTGGAGGCCAGCAGGGAACACGGTGAGAGTCTTGTGCAGTGAGGTCGCGGAAGGAGGGCAGGCATGCAGTTAACAAGCTCAGAAAAGCAGTTAGCGTGAAAACAGCGGTTGAAGATAGCAAGAGATGCAACATTGTGGCGATGAGAAAGAGGCTGAAGACGCAGTTAGAGGAGAGGAGTTGATAAGACGAAAAGCATTTGGTTTCACAGTGTGTAATATAGCGGTATAAGTGGAACCCCGCCATGCATATGAAGCATCTTCCATATATGGACAGATAAGTCCCCTGTACAGAATTAGCAGCTAGAAAAAAAAAAGTGTCAGAGACGATACAAAATACCTAACTTCGTAGAAACTGTTTTTAGCTAGAGACGAAATGTGAAGTTTCCAGTTTAGATAATAAGTAAAGGACAGATCGAGGATGTGTAGAAGAGGGGGAAAGTTAAGTGCCATTGAAGAAGAGGGGATAGTTGTCAGGAACGTTGTGTCGAGTTGATAGATGGAAGAATTGAGTTTTTGAGGAATTGAACAATACCAAGTTTGCTCTGTCCCAGTTAGAAATTTCAGAGAGATCCGAAGTCAGGCATTCTGTGGTTTCGCTGCATGAACTGTTTACTTCCTGAGAGGTTGGACGTCTCTGAAAAGACGTGGAAAAGTGCAGGGTGGTATCATCAGCGTAATAGTAGATAGGACAAGAAGTTTGGTTTAGAAGATCACTGATAAATAACAGGAAGAGAGTGGGTCACAGGAGAGAATCCTGAGTAACACCACTATTAATAAATTTAGGAGAACTTTGAGCGTCTACCACAGCAGCAATAGAACGGTCAGAAAAGAAACTTGAGATGAAGTTATAGAGAAACGGATAGAAGGTGTAGAAGGATAGTCTGGGAATCAAAGCTTTGTTCCATGCTCCATGAAAAGAATTTCATATGTCTAAGGCAACAGGAAAAGTTTCATCAAAATCCCTAAAAGAGGGTGACAAAAACTCAATAAGGAAAGCCAGATGATCACCACTGAAGCGGCCTCGATGCTCAGATGGAAGGTTACGAAGTGATAAATGTTCGAGAAACTTCCTGTTAAGGACAGATTCAAAAACTTTAGAGAAGTAGGAAATTAAAGTAATAGGACAGTAGTTTGAGGGATTAAAGCGGTCATCCTTTTCAGGAACAGACTGAATGTAGGCAAACTTCTAGCAAGATGGAAAGGTAGATGTTATTCGGCAAAGTTGGAAGATTTTGACTAGGCAAGGTGCAAACACGGAGGCACAATTTCGGAGAACAGTAGGAGGGACCCCATCAGGTTCATAAGCCTTTCAAGGGTTAAGGCCAGCGTTGGCATGGAAAGCATCACAGCGAGGAATCTTAATGGGTAGCATAAATAAGTCGGAGGGTGAAGGAGAGGGAGGAACAAGATAGAGTTTTTATAAAAGGCTTGAGCAAAGAGTTCAGCTTTAGAAATAGATGAGATGGCAGTATTGCCATCAGGGTGAAATAAAGGAGGGAAGGATGAAGTACTAGTTATTGGACATGTTTTTTGGTTAGGTATACGAAGTAACGAGGAGCGCTAGATCTTGAAAGATTTTGACAATTTCTGTTAATGGAGTTTTTGGCCAGTTGAAGAATATAATAGGCATGATTCTGAAAAGAAATATAAAGTGCAAGAGATTCAGGTGGTGGAAGGCTCAAATACCTTTTGTGAGCCATCTCTCTATCATGTATAGCACGAAAACAGGCTGTTTTAAACCAAAGGTTGGAAAGTTTAGGTCGAGAGAAGGAGTGAGGAATGTATGTATGCTTCCATGCCAGACACTGTCACCTCTGTTATGCGCTCAGCACACAGAAGCGGATCCCGTCGATAGCATAAGAGCAGTCCGACCTGGGGACATTTGTGGTCGTCTCTCCAGATGAGAATTCCGAGGCTGGTGTAGTAGTCGCCATTATAATTTTGAACTTTGAATAAAGGGTTTGTGTGTAATTAGGTGCTTGTAGTTGTAAACAAAAAAGAAAGGCGCCTCATCAACGCGATCATAATGGCGCCAAAGAGGGAGCGCTTGTTCCATGAAACCAACGGGCACCGAACCCTCTAGTAACAGGCGAGCCCCATCACCGTTAAAAGGCAGCTCCCGCCGGCGGGAAGTCGCAATACTCCTATTATTATTATTATTAGTTATTATTATTATTATTATTATTATTATTATTATTATTATTACTATTTATGTATTATTATTTATTATTATTTATTGTTATTATTATAATTATTTTCATTATTATTATTATTATTATTATTATTATATGTATTTATTATTATTATTATTATTATTATTATTATTATTATTATTATTATTATTATTTATTTATTTATTTATTTTTTATGCAGGGTGTGAGTGTATTAAATCATGTGAAGTTGTGAATAGAGTCGTCTTTGGAGGGAAATCCGTGACTGCCCCCATGAGTTATGAGACAAAAAGGGGAAGCGTTGCGGGTGAGGGTGATCACAGCTGGGTTATTAGTAAGTTATGAGTTCAGATATAGGTTACAGTTACCAAAAGATAGAACAATGTAAACACGTTTCTAACCTTAAAAATTGTCTTCACCAATTCCGAAAAAAAAAAGAAAGTGGAATGAGCCGGCTAAATACATAAATGTATACACTAACAGCAGCAGTCAGTATAAGAACGATATATGATAACAAAAGGGCATACGTATAAATACCTAAAGTAAAATATAGTTGGTGTATTAGTAATTCGACAGTAGTTGATATATATACCTGCATCAATAATTGCGTACAGTTATTTGTACCGGTGACATAATAAATTGATAATAATGAAGAAACGTTCTTGAAAAAAAAAAAAAAAAAAAAACGCTCTTTGAATACGAAAAAAAAATATAAAAATGAGAGAAACGATACTATTGACTAGTAAATGTGCAGCCTAAGGGTTTATAGGTGTCCCTCATAGGCTAGCTACATCCAAGAAATTTGTAAATACCGTCTAAAAACAAGCTACAGAACTATATGACGACATAATATAATAGAGTAAAATCGGAATAGAGTGAAAAGGGTGTTCAGATTTCAGCATATATGTTCTTACCAGTCTTTTTTTGTTCTTACCAGTCTTTTCTACATCAACAGCAAGACGCGACAAGCAGAGCTGGCGGTTTTTTTGGTCGGTTTTGGGGGCATTAGCTTCACGTTCAAATTCCACACACACACACAAAAAAAAAATAAATAGAATAAATAGAATAAATAGAATAAAATAAAAAAAGTAAAATAAATAAATAAATAAATTAATTAAATAAATTAAAAATAAAATAAAATGAAATAATATAAAATAAATTAAAATAAATCAATAACATAATAAAATAATAAATAAATAAATAAATATAAATAAATGAATAAATAAATAAATAAATAAATAAATAAAATAGATAAATAAATCAATAAATAAGATTGTGGTTCAGTCATAGTTTTGGTTCTGTTGGTGCTCAGTCGCAGATATAATATTAATGAGCTTGTGGCGGGTAACTCAGACACGTTCGGTCATTTTAATTAGTGATTATTTACTTAGTGGTCATCCGATTAATCGTCTTTACTCGGATCCTTAATCAAGAGCCAGTACAGCCTTACTAATCGCTGTATATTGTCTAGCTAATGTGATGGATAATGTACATTTTGTGATGACTTGGTACATCTTTCTTACAGGTAATCGCTATCTCTTGTCCATCATCTAACCAGTCATGGCTTCACGATATTTTACGATCCACATCGCACTCCTTACTGCTTTAACTCTCGCAAGTCTTTATTCCATAAGCAGGTAAGTGAACTTGTTTATCTGTCGTACACAAATATTAACGGTTTTGAGCGGTTTTGTGCTGTGAGCGTCACAGCACAAACTGGTAACTCGCCCCAGTCTGTGGGAAAAAAAATAAAATAAATAAATAAAAATCTGGGGAAAATAACTACATGGCAACTTAGGTTAGTCTCATATGTTTTTGAAAACATAGAATAACGGATTCAGTCTTTGACATATTGACATAAGGGAAAGTTATCTTTTGTGACCACTCCTTGCTTCGGCTAACAAAACGGCTCTGTTTGTTTTAAGTAAAGTGTTCTGCTGAGGTGATGCGTGATGCCTGGAAAATATACAGGCCACGATCACATAGTACGAATGTTAGAGTTTCACTGGAATGATACACCGTATAACTATTGTGAGTGAAAAGACAGCGAATGCATTGGTGATAAAATGGAGCGATGATGGACACCAGGATATGCCCCACAAAGACAGTTGTGGGCCGTCCCGGAATATTTGTTCATTTAGTTGTTTTGCTGTAAGCTGAGTATGTACCTCTATCTGTCTCTTGATACCATGCAAAATGTTGTCAAACATTTTGGGGTGGCCCACCACCATGTTTGTGGTGAAGCACATCCTGGTGTCCCTCACTGCTCCATTCTTTAACCAACGCACTCAGTCTTTTCACTCGCAATAATTATGCGGTGTATTTATTTATTTATTTTTTATTTGTTTCGCCATTCTTGTAAAACTCTAACATTCGATTATGTAATCGTGCCCAGTATATTTTTTTCATGCATCACATATCACCTCAGTAGAACACTTTGTTTCAAACAAACACAACTGCTTTGTTAGCTGAAGCAAGGAGTGGTCACAAAAGATCATTTTCCCTTATGTCAATATGTCAAACACTGAATCCGCTATTCTGTGCTTTCAAAACTGTAGGAGGGACTAACCTAAGTTGCCATGTAGTTATTCCCTCCCGGGAGTTTTTTTTTTTTTTTTTTTTCAGACCGAGGAGGAGCGAGTTGCCAGTTTGCATATTGTGACGCTTACGTCGGCGGGAATACTTATCGCGCGTGTCGCTGACTGCACTCGTATACAGAAGGTTTGTAATTTTGTCCGGCTGCTTGTCTATGACTCTATGTGGCTTACGTGAATAAGTAAAGCATGTTCATTTCCGGAACAAGCAACCACTCCTTCCCCTTGTATATATTTTCTTTCACCTCTTCCTTACGTTTCCCTGGCAGAGGATGAGATTAGGGTCTCTTAGCGGGATAAATGGTGACATAACTTTCTTGAAGTAATGATGCATTCAGTATATGGAGTATATTTCTCGCTTATGGACGTTACAGACACATTTCCTCTTTATATATATATATATATATATATATATATATATATATATATATATATATATATATATATATATATATATATATATATATATATATATATATATATACATTTTTTTTTTTCATGCAACACATATCACCTCAGTAGAATACTTTGTTTCAAACAAATACAACTGCTTTGTTAGCTAGCAGAGTTACAGGCAGCTGTGAGAAGGGTGGAATGCGGTGTCATAACAATATATATATATATATATATATATATATATATATA
>NC_087194.1:9373513-9388513 GCF_035594125.1 Scylla paramamosain
AGTTTTATGGTGGACGTTAACGTTTACATAGAATGGTAATGCAAGACTAGATGACTCTCCTCAAAAATCATGTAATATGTAACAATGCACGGGATATTAATCAGTATGTCTCAATACATAATTATTGTTGGCAGATGTATGAAGTAACTGATATTGTACAAATACGAATACTTAAGCTTTTTTTTTTTTTTCAACTCGTTTCTTCACTTGAATCTTCGGGAGGGTTGGTACTGCAGAGTTCAGTTGGTGTGGTGCACCACGCTATGTGACTGCTCTTAGTAATATACATGTGAATGGAAAAAAAGAGAAAAAAAAAAAAAAAAAAAAAAAATATATATATATATATATATATATATATATATATATATATATATATATATATATATATATATATATATATATATATATATATATATATATATATATATATATATATATATATATATATATATATATATATATATATATATATATATATATATATATATATATATATGTATATATATATATATATATATATATATATATATATATATATATATATATATATATATATATATATATATATATATATATATATATATATATATATATATATATATATATATATATATATATATATATATATATATATATATATATATATATATATATATATATATATATATATATATATATATATATATATATATATATATATATATATATATATATATATATATATATATATATATATATATATATATATATATATATATATATATATATATATGTATATATATATATATAATATATATATATATATATATATATATATATATATATATATATATATATATATATATATATATATATATATATATATATATATATATATATATATATATATATATATATATATATATATATATATATATATATATATATATATATATATATATATATATATATATATATATATATATATATATATATATATGTATATATATATATATATATATATATATATATATATATATATATATATATATATATATATATATATATATATATATATATATATATATATATATATATATATATATATATATATATATATATATATATATATATATATATATATATATATATATATATATATATATATATATATATATATATATATATATATATATATATATATATATATATATATATATATATATATATATATATATATATATATATATATATATATATATATATATATATATATATATATATATATATATATATATATATATATATATATATATATATATATATATATATATATATATATATATATATATATATATATGTATATATATATATGTATATATATATATATATATATATATATATATATATATATATATATATATATATATATATATATATGTATATATATATATATATATGTATATATATATATATATATATATATATATATATATATATATATATATATATATATATATATATATATATATATATATATATATATATATATATATATATATATATATATATATATATATATATATATATATATATATATATATATATATATATATATATGAGGGACACCGGCTAAGGGCAACAGAAGTCCAATAAAAAAGAGGCCTACTGAGATGCCGGCTCTCGAATATGACCTAAAGCGGTACTCAAAAATTGAAGGATAAGTGTCTTGAAACCTCCCTCTTGAAGAAGTTCATGTCATAGGAAGATGGAAATACAGAAGCAGGCACGGACTTCCAGGGTTTACCAGAGAAAGATATCAATGATTGAGGATACTGGTTAACTCTTGCATTAGAGAGGTGGACAGAATAAGTGTGAAAGAAAGAACAAAGTCTTGTGCAGCGAGGCCGTGGGAGGAGGGGAGACATGCAGTTAACAAGATCGGAAGAGCAGTTACCATGAAGATAACGAAAGAAGATAGCAAGACATGCAATATTGTTGCGATGAGAAAGAGGATGAAGACAGTCAGTTAGAAAAGGGAGATGATGAGACGAAAAGCTTTTGATTCAGTCTCATGTCAGACTTCCTAGCGAACGGACGTGTTTAGTGAGCAGTGACTTGACGATATAGCTGGCTAATGGAACACTCGAGCTGGCCGGAACACTCGAGGTAACTGAACTCCAGCGGATGCAACGGATGCAGGGGGAAGGTAAGGTCCAGCAAGGAGTTAAGAGAGATAAGGCAGGATGAGGGAGGTGAGGTGAGGCGTGAAGGTAGAGAGCAAGAAGAGGGAAGAAGTGTCCCCAAGGATCGGAGGGGGGAGAGAAGGGGAGAAATATGCGAGTATGTTGGAGAGTCAGGTCATGATGAGATGGGAGAGGTGGGATCCAAGCGAGAAGATGAGGAAGTGGAGAGGATAGAAGGAGCCGAGATGAGATGAGAGAATTAGGAGAAGTAAATGTAAAAGAGTTGTATAATTATTTCGTAGATAAACTGCATACAGGACAGTTAGCAGACATACCGTATAAACAATAAGACCACAGAAAAATTACCCTAGTTGGATGACTGTTATCTTAAAACACTATATAGGGCGGAAGAGAAATATATATAGGAGATTAAAGTCAGGGGAAGAGGTTTTAAGGCCACAATATAATTAATTAATTAGTTAGAACAGGCAGAAGTTTAATGAGGAAAGATAAAAGCAATGATGAATTAAAGGTAGCAAGTAAGGCAAAGACGGACCCCAAGAGATTCTATCAGGTATATAGGACGAAGAATAAGTAAACAACAGGTCCATCAAAGGCAGCAGATGGGGAGCTGGTTAGTTCTGGGGAGGAGATTAGTAAAATTCTGAAAGAGTATTTTTTTACCGTCTTCACCCAGGAAAACATGCAGGATATGCCGAATAGTGAACAGATGTTTAGAGCAGATGAGAATGAGAAGCTGACAGAAATTACCATAACTAAGTAAGTAGCGGAAAAGTAGATAGGCTAAAAAGTTCAAGACACGAGGACCAGATAAAATATATCCCAGAGTACTTAAGGAATGCAAAGAGATTATTAGTGAACCGGAAGTCTTGCCTTACGAGACAACAAATAATGAACAATGGTGATAGTTATGACATCCTATATCTAGACTTTAGTAAGGTGTTTGACAAGGTACCCCATCATAGGCTCCTGATAAAAGTTAGGGCGCACTGTATAGATGGAAAGGTGTTAGGCTGGATAAGGTCATGGGTAAGCGACAAAAGACAGAGTTGACCGAGTGGGGTCATGTAATTAGTGAGGTGCCACATCGATCAGTATTAGGGCCTTTGTTATTTTTAATACATATCAGTAACTTGGACAATGGAATTAGCAGTGATGTTAGTAAATTTAGAACATAAGAAAGAACATAAGAAATAAGGGAAGCTGCAAGAAGCGTCCAGGCTTACACGTGACAGTCCCTGTATGAAATATTTCCACCTATCATCCCCATCCATAAACCCGTCTAATCTTCTCTTAAAGCTCCCTAATGACTTAGCACTAACAACATGATTACTGAGTCCGTTCTACTCATCTACCACTCTATTTGAGAACCAATTTCTTACTATCTTATTCTTAAACCTAAATTTTTCAAGATTGAACCCGTTATTTTTTGTTCTCTCCTGGTTGCTGATCCTTAAAATTTTGCGATTTGCAAAAAAAATTGCAAATGACACGAACATAGATTAATTAGATCAGAAACGGATGACATCGCCTTGCAAGCAGATTTAGATAGGATGAACGAATGGACAGACAGATGGCAAATTCAGTTTAATATCAACAAATGCGAAGTACTTAGCGTAAGTAGAGGAAACCCACACAGTAGGTACACAATAAACAACGAAACTCTGGTAGGTTCAGGATACGAAAAAGGTTTAGGAATTATAATTAGCTCTGAACTCCGTGTAAGAAAGCAATGCAGAGAGCCCAGAAACAGGGCAAATAGAGTATTAGGATTAAGTTTTTAGGAATGTTAAAAGTAGAGGAGGAGGATGAAGTAGGCACCTGCCGAAAAGATAATTACTCCCAGTGAGGTCTAACGCACTGGATCAAGGGGTGCTGTGAACTTGTCATTAAACACAGCTGTGACCTCACTGAACGTTTCCCTTTTTTTTTTTTGTGTGTGTGTGTGTCTCATAACATAAGGGGGCAGTCACAGCCTGCCCTCTAAAGGCAACTCTCTTCCTCCTCCACACAAAACAACAAGCACCTATTAACACACACACACCCTTCACTCAAAATGTCAACATGCATGGCGACTCCTACACCAGCCTCGTACTCCCCATCTGGGGAGGGCACCACATACGAGTATGTCCCCAGGTCGGACTGCCCTTCTGACGACGGCCCTAAGTGTTTTGACACCCCCCCCCTCAACTTTTTCTTCATTAACTTCTGCAACATTCCTGGTCTAAGATCTAATTTCCAATCAGTAGAACACCACCTCTCCTCTTCTAAACCTCCTCTTCTTTTCCTCACTGAAACTCAGGTGTCTGAGGCAACTGACAGTAGCCCCTTTTCTGTTCTCTCCTTCTTTCTCTATCCTCATTTTCTATCCAAAGCTGGATGTTGCATTTATGCACTCGTGCCGACGTTCTTGAATCTTCCAAGTTTTCCACCATCTGGCTACGACTACAGAGTTACTCTCAAACTAAATTTATCTCTGCTGTATATCTTTCACCTAACTCCTCTGATTATAAGAAATTATTTGACTATATAACTTCCAAAGTGGAGCATATTCTGACTCTCTTCCCTTTTGCAGAGATCTCCATTCTTGGAGAGTTCATAGTTCACCACCAGCTTTGGCTTTCCTCTTCCTTCACTGACCATCCTGGTGAACTAGGCTTCAACTTTGCTATCCTCCATGACCTAGAGCAATTGATGCAGCACCCTACTCGTATTCCTGATCGTCTTGGAGATATACCCAGCATTCTTGACCTTTTCCTGACCTCTAATCCTTCTGCTTATGCTGTCACCCTCTCTTCTCCGTTGAGCTCCTCCGACCACAATCTCACATCTGTATCTTGTCCTATCGCTCCAATACCTCCTCAGGATTCTCCTAAGCGAAGGTGCCTCTGGCGTTTTGCTTCTGCTACTTGGGTGGGATCTGAGGAAGTATTTTGCGGATTTACCTGGGAATGACTACTGCTTCCGTGTCAGAGACCCGTCTTTGTGTGCTCAGCGTATAACAGAGGTGAAAGTGTCTGACATGGAGGCGTACATTCCTCACTCGTTTTCTCGACCTAAACCTTTCAAACCTTGGTTTAACACAGCTTGTTCTCGTGCTATACATGATAGAGAGGTGGCTCACAAGAGATACTTAAGACTTCCATCACCAGAATCTCATGCAGTTTATATTTCTGCCCAGAACCATGCCAGGTCTGTTCTCCAACTAGCCAAAAACGCCTTCATTAGCATAGTGTCAAAATCTTTCAAGATCTAACTCCCCTCATGACTTCTGGCATCTAGCCAAAAATATCTCCAATAACTTTGCTTCTTCTTCTTTCCCTCCTTTATTTCAACCAGATGGCACCACTGCTATCACATCTATTTCTACAGCTGAACTCTTCGCACAAACCTTTGCTAAAAACTCTACCATGGACGATTCAGGGCTTGTTTCTCCTCTGACTACTTCATGCTACCTATTAAAATTCTTCGCAATGATGTTTTCCATGGCATCGCTGGCTTATGAACCTGATTAGTTCCCTCCTATTGTTCTCCGAAACTGTGCCTCCGTGCTTGCACCTTGCATAGTCAATCTCTTTCAGCTCTGTCTATATATAACTATTATTCTTTCTTGCTGGAAGTTTGCCTACATTCTGCCTGTTACTAAAAATGGTGACCGTTCTAATACCTCAAACTATCGTCCTATGGCTTTAATTTCCTACCTATCTATGGTTTTTGAATCTATCCTCAACAGAAAGACTCTTAAACATCAATAACTTCACAACCTTCTATCTGATCGCCAGTATGGGTTCCGTCAAGGCCACTCTACTGGTGACCTTCTTGTTTTCCTTACTGAGTCTTGGTCATTCTCTTTTAGAGATTTTGGTGAAACTTTAACTGTTGCCTTCGACATATCAAAAGTTTTTTATAAAGTCTGGAACAAAGCTTTGATTTTCAAACTACCCTCCTACGGCATCTATCCTTCTCTCTGTAACTTCATCTCAAGTTTCCTTTCTGACCGTTTTATTGTTGCTGTGGTAGACTGTCACTGTTCTTCTAAATTTATTAACAGTGGTGTTCCTCAGGATTCTGTCCTGTCAGCCACTCTCTTCTTATTGTTCATTTACGACCTTCTAAACCAAACTTCTTGTCCTATCCACTCCTACGCTGATGATACCACCCTGCACTTTACCACGTCTTTTCATAGACTTCCAACCCTTCAGGAAGTAAATATTTCATGCAGGTAAGCCAAAGAACGCCTGACTTCTGATTTTTCTAAAATTTCTGATTGGGGCAGAGCAAACTTGGTATTGTTCAATGCCTCAGAAACTCAATTCCTTCATCTATCAACTCGACACATCCTTCTAGACAACTATCCCTTCTTTTTCAATGACACTCAACTGTCCCCCTCTTCTAAACTGAATATCTTCGGTCTTTCCTTTACCTCTAATCTGAACTGGAAAGTTCACTTATCTCTAGCTAAAACAGCTTCTATGAAGTTAGGTGTTCTGAGACATCTCCGCCAGTTTCCCCTTCTCCCCCCAGCTGCTAACTCTGTAAAAGAGCCTTATCCGTCCATGTATGGAGTATGCTTCACATGTCTGGTGGATTCCACTCATACCGCTCTTCTGGACAAGTTGGAATCAAAACTTTTCGACTCATCAACTCCTCTCCTCTGACTGTCTTCAGCCTTTCTCTCATCGCCACAGTGTTGCATCTCTTGCTGTCTTCTACCGCTATTTTCATGCTAACTGCTCTTCTGACCTTGGGAAGTGCATGCTTCATTTCCTCCTGCGGCCTTGCTGCACAAGACTTTCTTCTTTCTCTCACCCCTATTCTATCCATCACTCTAATGCAAGAGTTAACTAGTATTCTCAGTCATTCATCTCTTTCTCTGGTAAATTCTGAACTCCCTGCCTGCGTCTGTATTTCCACCTTCCTATGACTTGAATTCCTTCAAGAGGAAGGTTTCAAGACACTTATCCTTCAATTTTTGATTACCGCTTTGGATCCTTTTCTATGACTGGCATCTTAGTGGGCTTTTTTTTTCATTTATTGATTTTTGTTGTCCTTGGCCAGTGTCCGTCCTACTTAAAAAAGAAAAAGAAAGAAAGAAGGCCTGAAGTAATATTGAAGTTATATTTGGCGGTGATCAGACCTCATCTAGACTACGCTGTGCAGTTCTGGTCCCCATATTACTTTTATTTTATTTATTTATTTTTTTTATGTAGGAGGAACACTGGCCAAGGGGAACAAAAATCTAATAAAAAAAAATGCCCACTGAAATGCCAGTCCCATAAAAGGGTCACAGCAGTAGTCAAAAACTGATGGATAAGTGTCTTGAAACCTCCCTCTTGAAGGAATTCAAGTCATAGGAAGGTGGAAATACTGTCAGTGAAGGTTAGATGGTCAGTGAAGGGAGAAGAAAGCCAAAGCTGGTGGTGAACATTGAAGTCTCCAAGAATGGAGATCTCTGCAAAAAGGAAGAGCGTCAAAATGTGCTCCACTTTGGAAGTTAATTAGTCAAAGAATTTCTTATAGTCAGAGGAGTTAGGTGAGAGGTATACAGCACAGATAAATTTAGTTTAAGAGTGACTCTGTAGTCGTAGCCAGATGGTGGAAAACTCGGTAGATTCAAGAGCGTGGGCACGAGAGCAGGTTAAGTCACTGCGCACATAAACTCAACATCCAGCTTTGAATCGAAAATGAGGATAGAGAAGGTAGGAGGGGACAGAAAAGGGGCTACTGTCAGTTGCCTCAGACACGTGAATTTTAATGAGGAAAAGATGAAGTTTAGAAGAGGAGAGGTGATGTTCTACAGATTGGAAATTAGATCTTAGACCGCGAATTTTGCAGAAGTTAATGAAGAAAAAGTTGAGTTGGGTGTCAAGACACTTAGGATCGTCGACAGAAAGGCAGTCCGACCTGTGAACATTTATGGTCCTCTCCCCAGATGGGGACTCCGAGGCTATTGTAGGAGTCGCCATGATAATTTTGAATTTTTTGAGTGAAGGATGTGTGTGTTATTATGTGCTTGTAGTTTTGTGTGGAGGAAGAGAGTTGTCTTTAGAAGGCAGGCTGTGACTGCCCGTTTGTGTTGTGAGACACAAAGGGAAACGTTCAGTGAAGTCACAGCCGGGTTTAATGATAAGTATATAGCACCCCCTGAACAGTGCTTTAGACCTCACTGGGAGTAATTATCGTTTCGGTAGGTGTCTACTGCCTCCTCCATGGAAGGATATAGGTCTACTAGAATCAGTACAAAGGAGAATGACTGAAAGGATACAGGGGATGAGGAGCATTTAATGTAAGCACTGAGCATTGAGTTAAGACTGAAGCTGTTAAATTTACATTCTCTCTTAGAGACTGACAGAAGTCTTTAAGTGGTATAAGAGTTATAACAAAGGGGGACGTAAGCAAAAATCTTAAGATCCGTAACCAGGACAGAACAAGAAATAACGGGTGCAAACTTGAAAGTTTTGGTTAAAAAAAAAAAAAAAGATAAGAAGAAATTGGTTCTCAAATTGGTAGATCAATGGAACGGACGCATTAATCAAGATGTTAGTGCTAAGACATCAGGGTGCTTTAAGAGAAGATTAGACCGATTTATGGATGGGGACGATAGGTTGAAATAGGTAGGTATATTTCATAGAAGGACTCCCATGTGTAGGCCTAATGGCTTCTTGCGGCTAACCTTATTTCTTATATTCTTATGTTCCTATTTCACCCTGTCTAGAGGAGCAGTACGAGTGGAGGGTGTTTTAGCTAGAGATGAGGTGTGGGGTTTTCAGTTATATATATATAATATATATATATATATATATATATATATATATATATATATATATATATATATATATATATATATATATATATATATATATATATATATATATATATATATATATATATATATATATATATATATATATATATATATATATATATATATATATTTTTTTTTTTTTTATACATCTTTTGTCTCTACTGGATGCGTAAAGAACATACAATTACTGGAATGTATCATTCAGATTTACTTATCGGGCATTTCGTATCGAGATGTCTTTCTTTCTTTTTTTTTTTTTAAGCCGTATAAAAGGTAAAAGAAAACCATTATGCAATGAATGAGTGAACAGATACATAGGAAATCCTACAATCATCAGGTGAGGTGAAGGACGATGTGGACATGCCCCAGCACTGGTTGGAGGCTGACGGAGGACAGAGAACCAACGGTTGGCTGGCGACTGCTCTGCTATGCTTCCGTTTTGTCTTTACCTAGTTTGTACATTATAAAGTCTATCGTTGCATAATGAATATTCAAACATAAAATCATGTAAAAATAAAATTTATTTTGTTAACGCAAATCAGAAGTGTTCTTTTAGCCAAGTATATTTTGATTGCCTTTGGAAACTTGCACCCGATCAACTCGTTCTAATCCCTCAATCTATTGTCCTATAGCTTTAATGTCCTGCCGGTCTAAAGTTTTTTAATCATCCTCAACAGAAAGATTCCTAAAGATCTATCACTTCACAGCCTTATATGTGATTGCCAGTATCGTTTCCGTCAAGGCCGATATACTGATGAAATTCTTGGTCATCGTCTTTAAGAGATTTTGGTGAAACTTTTGCTGTTGTCATAGAGATATCAAAAGCTTTTGATAGAGTCTGGCACAACGATTTGATTTCCAAACTACCCTCCTACGGCTCCCTCCTTCTCTCTGTAACTTCATCTCGAATATCCTTTCTGATCATTCTACTGCTGCTGTGGTAGATGGTCACTGTTCTTCTAAATCTATTAAATGTGGTGTTCCTCAGGATTCTGTACTGTCACCCTTTCTATTCCTATTATTTATCAGTGATCTTCTGAACCAAACTTCTTGTTTCTCCACTCTTTCGGTTATGATACAACCCTACACTTTCCCACGTCTAAAATTTCTCAGTGCCTCAAAAAAACTCAATTTTTCTAACTATCAACTCGAGAGAACCTTCCAGACAGTTATCCCCACTTCTTCAATGACACTCAACTGTCCTCTCCTACACGGAACATCCTCTGTGTGTCCTTTACTTATGATCTAAACTAGAAATTTCAGATCTCATCTCTAGCTAAAACAGCTTCCATGAAGTTAGACGTTCTGATTCTTTTTAGCCATTTTTTTTATTTATTTACTTATTTATTTATTTATTTTTTTTTTTTTTTGGCCCCCAAGCTGGTAATTCTGTACAGGGGCCTTATCCCTCCATATATGGAGTATGCTCATATGTATGGGGGAGCTCCACTCATATCGTTCTTTTTACGGTGGAATCAAAAGTTTTTTTTTGTCTTATCAACTCCTCTCCTATAACTGACTGCTTTTAGCCTCTTTTTCATCGCTGTAATGATGCATGCATCTCTTCCTACCGCTATTTTCATGCCAACTGGTCTTCTGATCTTACTAACTGCATGCCTCCTCTCCTCCCGTGGTCTCGCTGCACAAGACTTTCTTCTTTCTTTCATTCCTAATCTGTCCACCTCTCTAACGCAAGAGTTAACCAGTATTCTTAATATTTTATCCTTTTTTCTAGTAAACTCTGGAACTCCCTACCTGCATTTGTATTTCCACCTTCCTATGACTTGAATTCTTTCAAGATGGAGATTTCGAGACACATCCTATATTTTTTTTTTTTACTACTGCTTTGGACTCTATTCGGGGACCGGCACCTCGGTGGGTCTTTTTTTTTTTTATTGCAATTTCTTTTATCTTGGCTGGTGCCCCACCTACGTAAGAAAAAAAAAAAAAACCGCCACTCAGTGCAGCTAGAGTGGCAAATGAACTAATTTCCTTTCTTCAAGAAGAGCAGACCAGGGGTACTACCTTGCATATTTTATGTTTTACGACATCTTTTTTTTTTTTATGCAATTTGGGTATAGCAACAAAGTGGTGCCGGCGCCACCGAAGCAGAAGTTACCAGCAAACCCTTGGTTCCCTGTTCTCACTCCGCTACCAGCAAGAGGAAGGCCGGGTCCATATTGTCCTTAAGCTTACCTGCTAATTGTAGGATATTCTTTAATGTGTTACAATCCAAATCCAGCCTTTCATAGCCGCCACTACATCCGGGTCAGCCTTCTCTAGATAAGCTTCTACCCTCGTGAGGCCATACATACGAAGAATCAGGCACTTACTGGTCGTCCACACCTATCAAATCTCTGAGATCGGCACTCGCTTTAACCCATAAAACGAGAAGAATCGCAAACCATGTGCTATGGGGAAAGGGGCACAGTTAGGACAAAAGATACGAAGGGATGAGGCTTATAATATTCTGTGAGCTACTTTCCACCAGAGACAAGCCACCCACGCTCACAGAAAATTATATCCTCTCTCCTATGTACAGTACCTACTTGCACTCGCAAAAAAAAAAAAATTATCCTGTCACCCGAGTACAGTGTATATGCCATCCCCTGGAGGACTACGACAGCTTTACACGCGCAGAATTATGAAGTCCTCAGGCTTCAGAGCTCCTAGCATATATATATATATATATATATATATATATATATATATATATATATATATATATATATATATATATATATATATATATATATATATATATATATATATATATATATATATATATATATATATATATATATATATATATATATATATATATATATATATATATATATATATATATATATATATATATATATATATATATATATATATATATATATATATATAAAGAGGCTACTGCCACTAACTCTCCGGAGATAAATACCAAATTTAAATAAATATATTCAAAAATATATCCCCCAACCCTCTTTGCTGGCTCTGTCACTCCCTCTAAGCGTGCGTTCTGTCCCTACTAAACACAACGCCCGACTAATTCTTGGGACACAGGGAGACGCGGGCTCACCTGAGCGTTCCTCGGCGTCGGTTAATTCACATGACAAGGGGGGGAAGGGGTTGGAATAGGAGAGAAATGGAGAGATGGAAGCATACCACGCGTCACTCCTCACTAACCCACACGTTAACTCATCAGACACGGTGTTTGCGATAAAAAGAAAAGCTAAATTAAAAAAAAAAACGTGGTGTTTTAAAGTAAGCTGGGGAGTGCAGGTGGGCATTTATCGCGCATCAGTATGGTGAGGGAGTGAAAGCAGTGTGCTCCCATAAGCACAAATTTCCTAAAGTAAACTGACAGTCTTGAAAGGGGAGCATGGTGATCTCTGGGTTGCGGTGTGGGGTTCACTATTTTCTGTGGTGGTAGTGTGCGGTGCGTGTTGCGGGCGCATTGACGGAACGGGCAGCGAGGACAGTTGGTGCCGTCGATAGCAAGGGTAGCTGGAGCGATAGGTGCTGCAGAACTTGCTGACTGTGACAGGGCAGAGGATTGTGGCGAGCTCGTCCGAGGTAGTGGATGGACAGGCACTTGCCCAACACATGGTAATGTTACTGTTTCGCTTCGAGGCCTCGATGACGAACCTACTTAGGTGTGGCTACCAACCGTTGTCTCGTGACTCCAATAGCGATTCAGCTTGTTATCGTTAGAATTTTTAGGCATTCGACAAATCAACTTACGACTTTAGACAAATAAAGATACAACTCACAATATACCGAAGACACACACAAATTGCATTACAAACAATACTTTGATACTATCACAGCAACAAAACAAACAGGGCTATAACTCGGCCCTTCTTCAAAACACAAACTGGGCAGCTTTCATTTTCTCTTCCTCTTATTCCTCCCACGAGACCTATTTCTGGCTCTTACCCAGGACTTGTCATCTCCTCAGCAGCGTTGGTGTAAGGACTTACTTCTGCAGCGTGTCATATTTATATCCCTTTCCTCCAGCATGCTATGGCTGCTCCAGCTTCTGTGACTCTTGTCTTTTCTTTCTCCGTCGTCTCTCAGTCTTTCCTCTACTTCACTACTCCAGTCATTTTCACCTCTCCTGCTCTCTTTGCTGCACAACTTACTCCTCTTTCATTGCTTTCTCCTCAGAAAACAAATACAAATGTCACCTAACAGCGGCATCCTTACACTAACGACACAACGTTCCCACTATATGCCGTAGCTGTCTCGTGTATCATCGCGGTACCGCTAGGCATCATACTCGTACTTTCTGGCCGAACAACTCTTTATGGACCACCAATCAAGTTCTCCTTACTGGAGAGCACACTACATCATCTACCTGGCTTTTACTGCTCACACCTTCACTCCGCATCGCCCACTCTTCGCTTTTCAGAGACGCCATGTCACATCCATAAAACGAAGCAGCTAAAAGACTCATTCTTGTGTGTCTTTGTCCTTGCTGTGTCACCGCAGCATGTGGTTTGCGATTCTTTCCCAGCAAGTGTTTGGTTGGCGACTGGTGAATGAAACAGGTTGACGACCTCAGAAACTTGATACCTGTTGGCAACAAGCAGGTGCCTGGATTCGCTTTGTTTGTGCCCCGCACTAAGATTGACTAGGGAACGCTGATCCGAGGTAGAGGCAGCCGTGAAGGGTGTCTGGAGCTAGTCGTAACAATACATAAATAAATAAGTAAATATATATATATATATATATATATATATATATATATATATATATATATATATATATATATATATATATATATATATATATATATATATATATATATATATATATATATATATGTATATATATATATATATATATATATATATATATATATATATATATATATATATATACATATATATAAATTAATAAATAAATAAATAAATAAATATATATATATATATATATATACTCGTATATATATATATATATATATATATATATATATATATATATATATATATATATATATATATATATATATATATATATATATATATATATATATATATATATATATATATATATATATATATATATATATATATATATGTTTCAGCTCTGTCTGTCAACATCTACCTTTCCTTCTTGCTGGAAGTTTGCCTACATTCAACCTGTTCCTAAAAAGGGTGACCGCTCTAATCCCTCAAACTACCGTCCTATTGCTTTAATTTCCTGCTTATCTAAAGTTTTTGAATCTATCCTCAACAGGAAGATTCTTAAACATCTATCACTTCACAACCTTCTATCTGATCGCCAGTATGGGTTCCGTCAAGGCCGCTCTACTGGTGATCTTCTGGCTTTCCTTACTGAGTCTTGGTCATCCTCTTTTAGAGACTTTGGTGAACCTTGATAGAGTCTGGCACAAAGATTTGATTTCAAAACTACCCTCCTACGGTTTCTATCCTTCTCTCTGTAACTTCATCTCAAGTTTCCTTTCTGACCGTTCTATTGCTGCTGTGGTAGACGGTCACTGTTCTTTTCCTAAATCTATTAACAGTGATGTTCCTCAGGGTTCTGTCCTGTCACCCACTCTCTTCTTATTATTCATTAATGATCTTCTAAACCAAACTTCTTGTCCTATCCACTCCTATGCTGATGATACCACCCTGCACTTTTCCACGTCTTTTCATAGACGTCCAACCCTTCAGGAGGTAAATATATCACGCAGGGAAGCCACAGAACGCCTGACTTCTGATCTTTCTAAAATATCTGATTGGAGCAGAGCAAACTTGGTATTGTTCAATCCCTCAAAAACTCAATTCCTCCATCTATCAACTCGACACAACCTTCCAGACAACTATCCCCTCTTCTTCAATGACACTCAACTGTCCCCCTCTTCTACACTGAACATCCTCGGTCTGTCCTTTACTTATAATCTGAACTGGAAACTTCACATCTCATCTCTAGCTAAAACAGCTTCTATGAAGTTAGGTGTTCTGAGACGTCTCTGCCAGTTTTTCTCACCCCCCCAGCTGCTAACTC
>NC_087194.1:9393513-9416013 GCF_035594125.1 Scylla paramamosain
AAACTCCTTGTAGATTTTTATAGGAAGGTCAGTGGGTGTGGTGGATCTTGGTTTGAATTTGAGTATTCTCTTAAAAACATCCACCACCTGGACAAAGGGGGGAGGGGAGGGAGCGGGAAGATAGGAAGGAAGCGGAGTGGTGTGGAGGGGAGGAAAGGTTTGACAGCAGCAAAGTGATCGTTCATCTCCTGAGCCGCGACATTAGCAGGAAGTTGTGAAGTGCAAGGAAGAGATGAAGTGTGCTTTTGTAGGCCACACAAAGCTTTGATCTTAGCGTACCATTCTCTGTTGTTGGTCAGCTTTAGGTGGTGTATCTTGTCTGGGTAATAGCTTGCCTTTGCAGCCTTAATCTCCCTGATCACTCTGTTTCTTAGTTTCCTGTATAGGACCGGGCAGGAGTGGAACGCCCAGGTCCGCTGACGCATGAGTCTTTTAATGCGGGGCGTCATCCAGTGGGCATCAGACGGGTGCGCTGTGACGCTCTTGGCTGAGAAGTAGCGGTGGAAGGCTTCTGTGATGGTGGCGACGTAATTTTGCCATTTTAAGTGGACGTCCTCCACATCCAGCACCTCGCTCCACGGGTGTTGTGTCACCCACTGCCCAAACTCCCTCATGGCTGAGTCAGGCATGGGGCGATGGGTCCTGGTGACAGCTGACCGGGGGATCGAGGTGGTGGGTGTGGGTGTCCACAGTATGGAGAGGTGGGTGCTCCGTCCCATGGGAAGCAGCGGCTTGGGGGGCCAGTACTGCTGGCCCAAGTCTGTCAGTATAAGGTCGAGGATGGCTTGCTGGTGGGTGGGGAAGTCCACGACCTGGGTGAGATGTAGCTGGTGTAGGATATCGTTGATATCTAATCTGTTAAAGTCCCCACAGATGACCAGTTTGGCGGCAGGATACCTCACCCTCAAGGCATCAGCAGTGTCGATGATGTGAGCGGTGAGTAACTGTGCTGTGGTGGCTCGTGGGGGGTGGTACACGACGCTAACGATTACGGAGGCCGTGTTTCTGGGATGGCAGGGGGGCGTGACTCTCACCCACAGGGCCTCCACACCGTCAGGGATATCGACAGGGAGGTGTGAGGGGCTGAGGGCAGAGCGGCAGAAAACAGCCACTTCCCCCCCCACCCCCTGCGTCCTGACCTGAGGTGATGGTAGAGCTGGTGGTCCTGCATCGTGCAAACCGCAGGAACAATCTGCCACGCCTCAGTAACCGCCACAATGTCCGCACAAGTAGAACTCACCGCCACAATCAACTCGTCCATCTTGTTGGTCAGAGACGTCGCATTAAATAAGAGGAGGGAGGGAAGACTATACCACACATGCAGCACTTCAATGTGCTTGTATTCCTTCTTCTCCACCCTGCGGTCTTCTCTGGCACTGGAGGTCACTACCTTGATGGGACGCACATGTTTCCCTCCCCTCGAGCCGCGGTTCCGAAATAGTTTCAAGGTCTTAAGGCACTTTATCACGTTGGGCGGCGGGTAACCGGATCCTCGCCTACGACCGAGGAGGTAGTCGCGTTCGTACGTTTGCACTGAAGCACACATTATTCTTTATGTGTCAACATGCACTCGCTAAATGTGTTCACAAGTACAACAATCCCATCAGGGCGAGCCTAAAAGTAAAAGCTAAAAGTTGAAAACAGAAAAAAATCACTAGGGAGCGGGGAAGGCCAACAAGCTAGCCGAGGCTGCCCAAGAGCGCCAAAGGTCACACGTCCTGCCCGTGTGAGGTCAAGACTGTTTGTGTGTGTGTGTGTGAAGAGTACTCTTCATGTTCCAGGAAAGAAGATATGTCCTGTGCGGGAGCTCAATGACCTCAATGACTTCTATGAATACATCTTCACGAGGAGGGTTCCATGTGATTTCAAGGTATGTGTTTCCGGAACCGTTATGAGCTTAAAATTTAGAATTCATGGTATTCTAGAAGTAATTCAATAAAAGAGTCCTTGGAATTGTATATAAGAACATAAGAACATAAGAAATAAGGGAAGCTGCAAGAAGCGACCAGGCTTACACATGGCAGTCCCAGTATGAAATATACCTACCTATTTCCATCTGTTATCCCCATCTATAAACTTGTCTAATCTTCTCTTAAAGCTCTCTAGTGTCCTAGCACTAACTACATGATTACTGAGTCCGTTCCACTCATCTACCACTCTATTTGAGAACCAATTTTTTCCTATCTAACTTCCTAAACCTAAATTTTTTAAGCTTGAACCCGTTATTTCTTGTTCTACCCTGGTTGCCGATCCTAAGAATTTTGCTTACATCTCCCTTGTTATAACCCTTATACTACTTAAAGACTTCTATCAGGTCCCCTCTTAACCTACGTCTCTCTAAAGAATGTAAATTTAACAGCTTCAACCTCGCCTCGTAAGGAATACTCCTCATCCCCTGTATCCTTTTAGTCATTCTCCTCTGTACTGATTCTAATAGACCTATATCTTTCCTGTAATGTGGGGACCAGAACTGCACAGCGTAGTCTAGATGAGGTCTGACCAGCGCCAAGTATAACTTTAATATTACTTCCGGCCTTCTACTTTTAACACTCCTAAAAATGAATCCTAGTACCCTATTTGCCTTGTTTATGGCTTCTATGCATTGTTTCCCTAGACGGAGTTCAGAGCTAACTATAACTCCTAAATCTTTCTCGTACCCTGTACCTACCAAAGTTTGGGTGTTTAATGTGTACCTATTGTGAGGGTTTCCTCTACCTACGCTAAGCACTTTGCATTTATTGATATTAAATTGCATTTGCCATCTATCCGTTCATTCATTCATTCTATCTAAATCTGCCCGCAAGGCGATGCCATCCGATTCTGACTTAATTAATCTACCTATCTTTGTGTCATCCGCAAATTTACTAATATCACTACTAATTCCACTATCCAAGTCATTGATATATATTAGAAATAACAATAGCCCTAATACTAATCCCTGTGGCACCCCACTAATTACATGACCCCACTCGGATTTCGAGCCGTTTATTACCACTCTCTGTCGCCTGTTACCAAGCCATGACCCTATCCAGCCTAAGACCTTCCCATCCATCCCGTGTGCCCTAACCTTTCTCATGTATGTATATATGTGTGTGTGTGTGTGTGTGTGTAATAATAATAATAATAATAAACGGTATATTATTCAGGCAGTTAACAAACTGAAAATGTATATAGGGGATGGGGAAATACTTAACATTAATCCTAAACGTAAGTCTAATATAGAAGGGACTATTGATTGATGGCTCGCACCATGGTGGGAATCGCACTGAGTCTGTACCGGTCCGTGCGCGGCGCCTTTAGGGGTGTTATCTTGTTGTGGTGTCTGGTAGCACGGACCGGGCGAGGCGCGTCGGGCGGCAGCATGTTTCTGAGACGTGGATGATGCAATAGTCCCCTTCCAAACTTCTCCAGAGCCTCTCGGTGCCTGGTGGATAGTCTGGACAGACTCAGGGTGGTCAGGGCTTCTTCATAGGTGGTGTATGCAGGGCCAAGGATGACCCTGCACGCACTTTTCTGCACACTCTCTAGCTGTAGCTGTTGAGTGTGTGTGAGGGAGGAAGACCATGCTGGGGAGGCGTACATGAGTTTGGGCAGGATGAAGGTGAGGTACACCCCCCTTAACTCATCTGTCGGCGTCCCCAACGATCTGAGTCTAAGCAGCATGTACAGTCTGTGGGTAGCTGATCTTACGGTGCTGGCGACATGCTGCTTCCAGGTCAGCTGGTCGTCCACCGTGACTCCGAGAAGCTTGGCACGTCGGATCACCTGGAGGGGGTGAGGGCCCACTGTGAGCTGAGGAGGGGCCACTGGTACCGAGGAGGTACAGAAATGCATCACCACAGTTTTGCTGTAGTTGATGGTCATCCTGTTCTCCTCCGTCCACGTCTGCAGTCGCTCCAGAATTGCTTGCAGTGGCGAGTAGTCCGGGTTCTTGGTGGAAACTGGGACGCCCACGGTGCAGTCGTCCACATACATCCAGCGATGGGGGGTGTCAGTGAGGGCGTCGTTAATGAGAAAGATGAAGCATAGAGGACCCATCTTGGTCCCCTGGGAGATCCCACATGTCAGCTGTTGGAAATTAGAGACAGAACCCTGATAGCAAACGGCCTGACGCATCCCTGTGAGGAAGTCGGCTAGCCACGCTATCACATTAGGAGGGAGACCCAGACTTACTGCCTTGCTGATGACAACAGTGTGATCAACAAGATCAAAAGCTTTTTTGAAGTCCACAAAAGCAACAGCTAGGGAGGTGTTTCGCTTGTCCAGGTGGCTGTGGATGAATTCAAGGAAGCTGGTCAGGTAATGGGAGGTGGAGGTGGCTTTAATATTTCCAAACTGTCTGATATCCACGGTATTACAAATTTTGGTGTAGGCCCAGTCATACACAAAATCTTCACAAATAAGGCTAGGGATGGGGGTGATAGAGACTGGCCTGAGGTCATTGAGTGACTGTGGACTGGAAGTTTTAGGGGTTGGGGGTGACATAAGATATCTTCCAGTCGGCGGGACAAGAGTGTTGGGAGAGTGAGGCGTTAATTATGGAGCATAGCGGTGTTGCTAGCTCTACAGCAAATTCCTTGTAGATTTTTATAGGAAAGTCAGTGGGTGTGGTGGAACTTGGTTTGAATTTGAGTATTTTCTTAAAAACATCCACCGCCTGGACACTGGGGGGGGGGGGATGGGAGGGAGCGGGAAGATAGGCAGGAAGCGGAGTGGTGTGGAGGAGAGGAAAGGTTTGACAGATAGCAGCAAAGTGACCGTTCATCTCCTGAGCTGCGAGATTAGCAGGAAGGTGTGAGGTGCAAAGAAGAGATGAAGTGTGCTTTGTAGGCCACACAAAGCCTTGATCTTAGCGTACCACTGTCTGTTGTTGGTCAGCTTGAGGTGGTGTATCTTGTCTGGGTAATAGCTCGCCTTTGCAGCCTTAATCTCCCTGATCACTCTGTTTCTTAATTTCCTGTATAGGACCGGGCAGGAGTGGAACGCCCAGGTCCGCTGACGCATGAGTCTTTTAATGTGGGGCGTCATCCAGGGGGCATCAGACAGGTGTGTTCTGATGTTCTTGGCTGGGAAGTAGCGGTGGAAGGCTTCTGTGGTGGTGGCGACGTAATTTTGCCATTTTAAGTGGACGTCCTCCACATCCAGCACCTCGCTCCACGGGTGGTGTGTCACCCACTGCCCAAACTCCCTCATGGCTGAGTCAGACATGGGGCGGTGGGTCCTGGTGACAGCTGAACGGGGTGTCGAGGTGGTGGGTGTGGGGTGTCCACAGTATGGAGAGGTGGGTGCTCCATCCCATGGGAGGCAGTGGCTTGGGGGGCGAGTACTGCTGGCCCAAGTCTGTCAGTATAAGGTCGAGGATGGCTTGCTGGTGGGTGGGGAAGTCCACGACCTGGGTGAGGTGTAGCTGGTGTAGGATATCGTTGATATCTAATCTGTTAAAGTCCCCACAGATGACCAGTTTGGCGGCAGGATACCTCACCCTCAAGGCATCAGCAGTGTCGATGATGTGAGTGGTGAGTAACTGTGCTGTGGTGGCTCGTGGGGGTGGTACACGACGCACACGATGATGGAGGCCGTGTTTCTGGGATGGCAGGGGGGCGTGACTCTCACCCACAGGGCCTCCACACCGTCAGGGATATCGACAGGGAGGTGTGAGGGGCAGAGGGCAGAGCGGCAGAAAACGGCCACTCTCTCCCACCACCTGCGTCCTGACCTGAAGTGATGGTAGAGCTGGTAGTCCTGCATCGTGCACACCTCAGGAACAATTTGCCACGCCTCAGTAACCGCCACAATGTCCGCACAAGTAGAACTCACCGTCACATCTCGTCAATCTTGTTGGCCAGAGACGTCGCAATAAATAAGAGGAGGGAGGGAAGACTATACCACACACGCGGCACTTCAGTGTGCCTGTATTCCTTCTTCTCCACCTTGCGGTCTTCTCTGGCACTGGAAGTCACTACCTTGATGGGACGCACATGTTTCCCTCCCCTCGAGCCGCGGTTCCGAAATAGTTTCAAGGTCTTAAGGCACTTTATCACGTTGGGCGGCGGGTAACCGGATCCTCGCCTACGACGCAGGAGGTAGTTGCGTTCGTACGTTTGCACTGAAGCACACATTATTCTTTATGTGTCACCACGCACTCGCTAAATGTGTTCACAAATACAACAATCCCACCAGGGCAAGCCTAAACCTAAAAGCTAAAAGTTGAAAACAGAACAAACTGAGGTCACTATCACTAGGGGGCGGGGAAGGCCAACAAGCTGGCCGAGGTTTCCCGAGAGCGCCAAGGGTCACATGTCCTGTGTGTGTGTGGGTGTGTGTGTGTGTGTGTGTGTGTGTTAAGTGTTTTTTTCCATTATGTGTGATCACTAAGTCAGTATTTATTATTTCCTTTAAAGATATTTTCTTTATATCTTATATGAGCCTTATTCTTTTTTTAAATCTTGTGGATGACGCCGAAGCTAGTCATGTTCGGAGTGACTGGACACGGTCGAGGCGTCGCTCTGGGCTGAGAGGCGCTGATTGGCTGATACAGTGCGACTAGTAAGCTTGTTGTGTGGTGGCGGTAGGAGGCGCAGATTGGTTGGATCCGGTTGGCTGGTGGGCTCAGTCTGTGGCGGCAGTGTTTGTTCCCTTCTCATGCTCGGCAGGGCATTTAAATCCTTGGCCTGTACATTGAACATGGGATTGAATTGTTTTATATACAGTGCCTCAATCTGGCTTTTTTGTGACTCAAATATTCTATTCTTCTCAGCTTCTTCCTTCTCTCTTTCTTCCTCAAGTATCTTCATTTCTTTCTCATACATTCTCCCCTATGTCTTCTCTTCAAGCCTCTTGGCTTCCCTAGCCTCCTGAGCCTTCAATCTTCTTTCCTCGGTTTCTGACTCAAGCCTTCTCATTTCTCTCTCCCTCTCAGTCGCTAGCTCCATTCTCTTTACCTCTAATTTAAACCTCATCTCAGACATTCCTTCAATCTGAAAAAAAAAAACAATACTGTGGTTAGGACTTAGATATCCTAGGGCACTATTTGTGGGGCTATGTGTCCTCACACCGAATTGGGCCAGATCTACACTGCCGCTTCCGGCAGGGCCAGGAGACTTAGGTCACTCCAGCTACTAGTCTTCCCTCTCATGGTGTAGTCTGAACACAGGCACACAAAGGACAACCAAACAAACGACAAGCAACTGTCTTTCCACACGTGGCTACGAAGCTTCCAGTGATCCTGGCGAGGTCGCTAATTTCTGTTACAACACTAGTTTCAACCCCTTTCAGAGCTGTCACTAACTCGGGTCAGCTTCCCTAAGCTACCTCTTGTGTAGGTTAGTGCGGAGTCCAAATACGCGTTACAGGGTTCTTCTGTTCGCCACTCCGTTTTTACATGCTCACCAAGAAAAATGTCAACAAACGCACACCAGACGCTGCACATCCTCCATCTGATGGGAAAGAATCGTAAAACAACGTGCATAGGGGCACAGCTATGACAAAAGACACGCACCTCTATAAGGTTTATAAACATATGTGAGTTAGCTCCCATGACTGACGCCCACAGACTGTCGGCCAGCAGTACACTTACAGTCTCTTAGAGGACGGCAAAGTACCACCTAAACATGGTGAAACCCATGGAGAGAGGAAAAAACCACTGTTCAACAGAGAATCTTTATATCTTCTGGCTTCAAAACTCTCAACAGAACTCTGAATCCCAGTAGTATTTAACGTTACAAAACGACGATGGCCCAAAGACAAGATAACAGACAAGGATGGGCAAGGGTACTCGTTGTCACAACTCTATCTGGCACAACACTCAGTTAGCCCAGCAACTGGTGTCTATCCTACTTGATAGAAAGGGACGTGCTGCCGTTAGCTCATATGCAATACTAGCTAATAAGCGCCCTCTAATATATATCCCAATCCTGTGCCAATACTCTGTCACTTGCAACAACTCAATTGCTTCTGTCCTGCACGACACACGAAGCCCAACTTGATAAGGGAAGCAGCGTCAACTTGCGCGCTCTAAAGCGTAAGTGAATCACATGACAAAGTATAAAAAGGGAGAGGGCATGCAGCCAGCCTGCTTTTGTCACTTATATCACTAGCTCGTTTCACAAAGAAGATTTTCTTAAGAAAATTAATATGGGCTAACTACAAGGGCTGGGTGAGGTCTGGCTATGTTATAGGGAAGATCAACACTTCTAAAAGATAATATATCGGACACAACATGAGGGAAGAAAAGGAGATTGTTGAAATTAATTTAAGAACAAGATTAGTTAGACCCATGAGTTTTTAAAGTAACTGAACGAGAGTGGATAGGTAGTTATCGCACCTCAAGAACATTCTGTTCTCATCGCTCTCTCTCTCTCTCTCTCTCTCTCTCTCTCTCTCTCTCTCTCTCTCTCTCTCTCTCTCTCTCTCTCTCTCTCTCTCTCTCTCTCTCTCTATATATATATATATATATATATATATTGTCATGACCAGATCCAACCTTTCTTACAGTGGCTCCGATTTGGGTTAGCTCTCGCTAAGCTACCACCATTGCAGCCCAGTATGGGGTGAATTACGACCTGAATTACAGGCCAATTCACTGGTCGCACAGAGTTATACCCTCACGATCGCCACTGTCTCTACTCACAGAGAAAATATAAGGCAAACTTCTAACACTTACTGAGAAAGGACTCACAAATACACAGCACAAGAAGGAGAGACACATGTACGACACGAATAGAGCACATCAGCATATCAGCATATCATAGCATATCATCAACAGCATATCATATGAGTAAATCCCTCGAAACAAGATCCACCCGCTGCTCAATAACAGGGAGGAGGCAGTAGACACCTGCCGAAACGAAAATTACTCCCAGTGAGGTCTAAAGCACTGTTCAGGGGGTGCTGTGAACTTATCATTAAACCCAGCTGTGACCTAACTGAACGTTTCCCTTTGTGTCTCACAACACAAGGGGCCAGTCACAGCCTGCCCTCTAAAGACAACTCCCTTCCTTCACACAAAACTACAAGCACCTAGTAACAGAAACATCTTTCACTCAAAAATTTTAAAATCATCATGGCGACTCCTACACCAGCCTCGGAGTCCCCATCTGGGGAGAGGACCATAAATGTCCCCAGGTCGGACTGCCTTTCTGTCGACCACCTTAAGTGTCTTGACACCCAACTCAACTTTTTCTTCATTAACTTCTGCAACATCCGCTGTCTAAGATCTAATTTTCAATCTGTAGAACACCACCTCTCCTCTTCTAAACTTCATCTTCTTTTCCTCACTGAAACTCAGGTGTCTGAGGCAACTGACAATAGCCCCTTTTCTGTTCCCTCTTACTTTCCCTATCCTCATTTTCGATCCAAAGCTGGATGTTGCTTTTATGTGCCCACGCTCTTGAATCTTCCGAGTTTTCCACCATCTGGCTACGACTACAGAGTCACTCTCAAACTAAATTTATTTGTGCTGTATACCTCTCACCTAACTCCTCTGACTATAAGAAATTCTTTGACTAATTAACTTCAAAAGTGGAGCACATTCTGACCCTCTTCCCTTTTGCAGAGATCTCCATTCTCCAATGTTCACTTCAATGTTCACCACCAGCTTTGGCTTTCCTCTCCCTTCATTGACCATCCTGGTGAACTAGCCTTCAACTTTGCTATCCTCCATGATCTAGAGCAATTGGTGCAACACCCTACTCATATTCCTGACCGTCTTGGAGATAAGCCAACTTTCTTGACCTTTTCCTGACCTCTAATCCTTCTGCTTATGCTGTCACCCTTTCTTTTCCGTTGGTCTCCTCCGATCACAATCTCATCTCTGTATCTTGTCCTATCGCTCCAATTCCTCCTCAGGATCCCCCTAAGCGAAGGTGCCTCTGGCGTTTTGCCTCTGCTAGTTTGGGGGGACCTGAGGAGGTATTATGTTGATTTTCCTTGGATTGACTACTGCTTCCGTGTCAGAGACCCGTCTTTTTCTCGACCTAAACCTTCCAAACCTTGGTTTAACACAGCTTGTTCTCGTGCTATACATGATAGAGAGGAAGCCCACAAAAGGTAATTAAGCCTTCCATCACCAGAATCTCATGCACTTTATATTTCTGCCCGGAACCATGCCAAGTCTGTTCTCCAACTAGCCAAAAACTCCATTAACAGAAAGTGTCAGAACGTTTCAAGATCTAACTCCCCTCGTGACTTCTGGCATCTAGCAAAAAATATCTCCAATAACATTGCTTCTTTTTCTTTCCCTCCTTTATTTCAACCAGATGGCACCACTGCTATCACATCTATTTCTAAAGCTGAACTCTTCGCTCAAACCTTTGCTAAAAACGCTATCTTGGACGACTCTGGGCTTGTTCCTCCCTCTCCTCCATCCTCTGACAGCTTCATGCTACCTATTAAAATTCTTCGCAATGATCTTTTCCGTGCCCATGCTGGTCTAAACACTCGGAAGGCTTATGGACCTGATGGGGTCCCTCCTATTGTTCTCCGCAACTGTGCCTCCATGCTTGCACCTTCCCTTGTCAAACTCTTTCAGCTCTGTATGTCAACATCTACCTTTACTTCTTGCTGGAAGTTTGCCTACATTCAGCCTGTTCTTAAAAAGGGTGACCGTTCTAATCCCTCAAACTACCTTCCTATTGCTCTAATTTCCTGCCTATCTAAAGTTTTTTTTTTTAATCTATCTTCAACAGGAAGATTCTTAAACATCTATCACTTCACAACCTTCAATCTGATCGCCAGTATGGGTTCCGTCAAGACCGCTCTACTGGTGATCTTTTGGCTTTCCTTACTGAGTCTTGGTCATCCTCTTTTAGAGATTTTGGTGAAACTTTTGCTGTTGCCTTGGACATATCAAAAGCTTTTGATAGTCACAAATCTTTGATTTCCAAACTACCCTCCTACGGCTTCTATCCTTCTCTCTGTAACTTCATCTCAAGTTTCCTTGCTGCTGTGGTAGACGGTCACTGTTCTTCTCCTAAATCTATTAAAAGTGGTGTTCCTCAGGGTTCTGTCCTGTCTTCCACTCTCTTCTTAGTATTCATTAATGATCTTCTAAACCAAACTTCTAGTCCTATCCACTCCTACGCTGATGATACCACCCTGAACTTTTCCACAGCGCATTTGCAATACGTTCGCACCGCGTTAAAGCATTAAAGTCGCAATACAGCATTGAGTGTGTGTAAACCATTAAAGCGTTTAAGTCGCAATACAGTCTATAGCATATTTTCCGATCAGAAAGTTGCAGCGGAGTCGCTATCAAAATTCTCCAGTGTGTGAACGGAGTTAATTAAGGAACGCCACGCCAAAAGAAACGCACCTGGTGACCTTGTCACGTGACAGGGGAGTGCAGGGAATGGGAGAGGAACGGGGAGCCGGACAGTATGAGACGTGTCCCACACCGCCTCTCCCCCCTTTATTTGGTGGGAAAGGGATTTTGATTTTTCTTGCTTCCTAAAGCTCAATAAAGTGGCCAGTCGCATATGAATTATCTTATTGTCAACTTTGAATATTGCTGTTTCTTGGAGTAGTGGTTTTGTTATGGTAGAATAAAAGGAATGGGGAAAATAATTAAATTACTACTAGGTTTTTCAACATTTCGTCTGTCCCCCCCCCTCTCTCTCTCTCTCTCTCTCTCTCTCTCTCTCTCTCTTGTTATGTACAGTTCCTAGGAACTGTATATATATATATATATATATATATATATATATATATATATATATATATATATATATATATATATATATATATATATATATATATATATATATATATATATATATATATATTATGTACAGTCCCTAAGGCAAGAGTGAGAGAGAGAGAGAGAGAGAGAGAGAGAGAGAGAGAGAGAGAGAGAGAGAGAGAAGAGAGAGAGAGAGAGAGAGAGAGAGAGAGAGAGAGAGAGAGAGAGAGAGAGAGAGAACCGAATATATATATATATATATATATATATATATATATATATATATATATATATATATATATATATATATATATATATATATATATATATATATATATATATATATATATATATATATATAAACTGCAACACCAGCACTAACACTGAGGAACTTCCTTTAAACAACATTACCAGTAATGCTTAAAAATAATGGTGTCACCTAATAGTTCTATTTTTTTTTTTTTTTTTATTTCATCAGATGATACTGGGAGGACGCCTGTTGCGTAAAACATCTCTCTCTCTCTCTCTCTCTCTCTCTCTCTCTCTCTCTCTCTCTCTCTCTCTCTCTCTCTCTCTCTCTCTCTCTCTCTCTCTCTCTCTTTTACCTTAGGAATAGTACATAACAATATATATATATATATATATATATATATATATATATATATATATATATATATATATATATATATATATATATATATATATATATATATATATATATATATATATATATATATATATATATATATATATATATACACATATATAACTGCAATACTAGCACCAACACTGAGGAACTTTCTTTGAACAACATTACCAATAATGTTTAAAAATAATGGTGTCACCCTAATAGTTCTATTTTTTTTTTTTTTTTATTCCATCAGATGATACTGGGAGGACGCCTGTTGGGTAAAAGTTCAAAGATGGACGGTGACAAGTGGGTGTGCATGGACAAACAATATAACATTTCTCCAAGGAATTGTCTCGTATTTTCTTTTGGAATCGGTTCCGATTGGTCTTTCGAGAACGATGTCGAAAAAAAGCTGGGTTGTAAGGTGAGTCAATATTTCTACTTCTTGTGGCAACTTGATGAAATAAACACACACACACACACACACACACACGCGCACACACACATACTGTAGTGTAGTGGTCAGCACACTAGTCTCACAACCAAGAAGGCCTGGGTTCGAGTTCCGGTGTCGTAGGTTTTAGTGACCAGCTAGTTTCAAGTGACCAAGTGCGCCGGGCAGCCCTGTTTTCATTGCCAGATGTATGACTCATTTACTCCCAGCCATGGCAACGCACAGACCTCCCAGGATTCCCTCTTAAGGACACTAATTTTATTCTCTGAAGAATGTTTAGGCATTGGCCGAGATCCGTTAGTTATTGTGCCACATCACACAATTTTTTTTTTTTATTTATCAGTTCTTTTTACTTTTTATTGGAATTCAAGTATTAGATATGGATTATTTAGCTTATCAAACCATTCAGTACTACGAATGGTGCGGGGTTTTAAGATAATAGGACGATAATCTAACCTAGCATTACCTAACCTAAATGATGTCTAGCAATACCTAACCTAACTTAATATTACCTAACCTACATGGCATGCCTACTACTACTGCTGTCGAATGGTGTCGGCTGAAGACGTCTGTGCGTTGCCGTGGCTGGGAGTGAATGCGTCTTACGTCTGGCAGTAAAAATGGAGCGGCGCGCGCACTTGGTCACTTGAAACTGGTCACTTGAAACTGGTCATTTGAACCTACTACAGCGGTGTAGGTTCACTCGTGGTCTATCTAGGACTCATGCTTTGCGCATGTTTGAACAACATGCCAGATGTACTATCTGATGCCTCGTTTGCGCTCTGCCGTCACGGAGTGAGCATCTCCTCATTGCTCTGGTGATGAATTCAGTAGATAATATATTCGGGTCATGGTTTCTTGGGATGGTTTCAAGATATACTCATATACAAATGGCATGTGCAGACGCTGAGTGCTGGATAGACCTCGAATGAACCTACACCTGGCGCGGCAAAGCAAATGGGCGAGCTTCTTGTGTAGCCCCTATTCGCAGCGCAACAAGTAGGTACAGCATATAACCCTAGGGGTTGTGGCCTAACCAGCAGACGACTGTAAGTGAATGACACACACACACACACACACACACACACACACACACACACATATATATATATATATATATATATATATATATATATATATATATATATATATATATATATATATATATATATATATATATATATATATATATATATAAGATGTCTATAAGTCTCTTTACAATTAAAAAAAATATATATTACAAAACCAAATGAACAAACAAATATGTGGAAATTAATATAAAATGAGAGGTAGGTAATTTTTTTTATTTATTTATTTACTTCTGTTTTTTTGCCTCATTTAATACATATTTATATGGAAACCATTAGTTGCACAAAGCACATCCAAATGGTAATCACCTTCTTGCCAAGTTCCTTATAAAATAGCCTCATGAATGGTGACAATGGCTTCAGTGATTAGTGATGTCCGGTATCTTTGTCCAATACACAGTATCTTTAAAGGTGTGGTGTGTGGTCATGTGATGTGAATGTGTGGTGTGGGATCATGTGGAATCGAATAACTGGACCATTCTTCTTCAACGAGACATCAGTTATTACAAATGTGACCTTTCGACTGAATACATGACATCAGAACTAGATGACCCTCAACAAGTCATCATTTTCCAGCAAGATGGTGCACCACCACATTGGGGACTGCATGTTGGTGAGTTCTTAAATTAAATATTTCCAGACCGGTGGATTGGAAGGGATGGCTTAATTCCCTGGCCATCTCGTTCACCAGACATCACTCCCGGGACTTCTTGTGTGTCCAGCAAAGATACGGGACATCACTGGTCTAAAGCAAAATATCACTGATGCCATTGCCACTATTCATGAGGCTATGGTGCTTCTTGCTTCCTATTATTCATCAATGATCTTCTAAACCAAACTTCATGTCTTGTCCACTTCTAGAGAGCAAAACTTAGTATTGTTCAATACTTCAAAAACTCAATTTCTTCATCCATAAAATCGATACATCATTCCAAACAACTATCCCCTCTCCGGTTACATTCAACTGTTCCCATCTTCGACACTGATCATCGGTCTGCCCTTTACTTATAATCTAAACTGGAAACTTCACATCGCATCTCTTGTTAAAACATTTATAATGTTAGGTGTTCTGAGACGTTTCAACGAATTTTTCTCACCCTCCCCCCAGCTGCTCTGTACAGGGCCCTTATCCCTCCATGTACGGAGCATGCTTGACATGTCTGGTGGCTGGGGGAGGAGGGGATTCTCTCATACCGCTTTTCTAGACAGGGTGGAATCAAAAACTTTTCATCTTATTAACTCCTCTCCTCTGATTGTCTTCAACCTCTTTCTCTTCGCCGTAATATTGTATCTCTTGCTATGTTCTACCGTTATTTTCATGCTAACTGCTCCTCTGATCTTGTTAGCTGCATGCTTGCCCTCCTCCCGCGGCCTCGCTGCACAAAACTTTCTTCTTTCTTTCACCTCTATTCTGTCTACCTTTCTAATGCAAGAGTTAACCAGTATTCTCAGTCACTCATTCCTTTCTCTGGTAAACTCTGTAACCCTACCTGCTTCTGTATTTCCACCTTCCTATGACTTGAATTCCTTCAAGAGGGAGGTTTCCTGACTCTTATCCTTTATTTTTTTTTACTACTGCTTTGGACCCTATTAGGGGACCGGTATCTCAGTGGGACTTTATTTTTTTTTCTTTTATTGGAATTTTGTTGCCTTTGACTAGTGTCTCTCCTACATAATAAATGAATAAATAAATAAATAAATAAATGGTACCCATATAGATTGTATTAAATAAAGCAAAAAAAAAAAATCTATATCTACTCATTTTGTAATTTTCACATATATGTCTGTTCATCTGCTTTTGTAATATATTTATTTTAATTGTAAAGTGTCTTTATATATACACTGTATACTAATTACGTGTATTTATTTATTATCTATTTATTTGTTTACTAGTGTTTTGTAGTTACATAGCTATGATAAATATAGATAACAGAAGAAACTGACACACGAGCTATTTTTTCCAGTTCCCTGAAGTTATAATCTACAAATATTATATGAGTAGGAACTCAAGTTTAATATTACGTTTCACCAATTATATTTGAGGAAGGTGTACATTTTATATTTATAACTGAACAAAACTTAAAAAAAAAAGAATCCACCAGAGATGAAGAAAAAGATTGCCACAAATGAGGAAATTAAGCAATCTTTCTTTCGTTCCATCAGGTGTTTGCTTTTGATCCCACCATCAACAAACGGAGCCAGAGGATAACAGAGCTTATAAGTTTCTTCAACCTCGGCATTGGTGATTCGAACAGGACTGCTCCTGAATTCAAAGTAAAGGTATGGAGTTGATATCAGCTACGATAAAGAATCAGTTTTACATCATATTACGCTTCTGGAATATAAAAAAAAACAATCAGTTTTCAAATTATTTTTCTGGTTATGATCCCTTTGAACATACAAACAATAATGTGTTATAATATATATATATATATATATATATATATATATATATATATATATATATATATATATATATATATATATATATATATATATATATATATATATATATATATATATATATATATATATATATATATATATATATATATATATATATATATATATAAATATATATATATATATATATATATATATATATATATATATATATATATATATATATATATATATATATATATATATATATATATATATATATATATATATATATATATATATATATATATATATATATATATATATATATATATATAATGACTACTTCATGCTACCTATTAAAATTCTTCGCAATTATATTTTCCATGCCCTCGCTGGCCTAAACTCTCGGAAGGCTTATGGACCTGGTGGGGTCCCTCCTATTGTTCTCCAAAACTGTGCCTCCGTGCTTGCACCTTGCCTAGTCAAACTCTTTCAGCTCTGTCTGTCGACATCTACCTTTCCTTCTTGCTGGAAGTTTGCCTACATTGAACCTGTTCCTAAAAAGGGTGACCGTTCTAATCCCTCAAACTACCGTCCTATTGCTTTAATTTCCTGCCTATCTAAAGTTTTTTAATCTATCCTCAGCAGGAAGATTCTTAAACATCTATCACTTCACAACCTTCTATCTGATCGCCAGTATGGGTTCCGGTTCAACATTCTTGAACTTTTCCTAATCCTTCTGCTTATGCTGTCACCCTTTCTTCTTCGTTGCGCTCCTGAGATCACAATCTCATATCTGTATCTTGTCCTATCGCTCCAGTCCCTCCTCAGGATCCTCCTAAGCGAAGGTGCCTTTGGCGCTTTGCCTCTGCTAGTTCGCGGGACCTTAGGAGGTATTTTGCTGACTCTCCTTGGAATGACTACTATTTCCGTGTCAGAGACCCGTCTTTGTGTGCGGAGCGCATAACAGGGGTGATAGTGTCTGGCATGGAGGCGTACATTCCTCACTTTTTCTGGACCTAAATCTTCCAAACCTTGGATCAACATAGCATGTTCTCGTGCTATACAGGATAGAGAGGTGGCCCTCAAAAGATACTTAAGCCTTCCATCAGCAGAATCTCACACTTCAAATCTGTTCTCCAACCAGCCAAAAACTCCATCATTAACAGAAAGTGTCAAAATCTTTCAAGATCTAACTCCCCCGGTGACTTCTAGCATCTAGCCAAAAATATCTCCAATAACTTTTCTTTTTCTTCTTTCCCTCCTTTATTTCAACCAGATGGCACCACTGATATCATATCTACTTCTAAACCTGAACTCTTTCCACAAACCTTTGCTAAAAACTTTACCTTGGACGATTCAGGGTTTCTTCCTACCTCTCATCCAACTTCTGACTACTTCATGGTACCTATTAAAACTCTTCGTAATGATGTTTTCCATGCCCTCGCTGGCCTAGACTCTCGGAAGGCTTAATGACCAGATGAGATCCCTCCTATTGTTCACCGAAACTGTGCCTCTGTGCTTGCACTTTGCCTAGTCAAATTCTTTCAGCTCTGTCTGTCAACATCTACCTTTTCTTCTTGCTGGAAGTTTCTATCACTTCACAACCTTCTATCTGATCGCCAGTATGGGTTCCGTTAAGGCCGCTCTACTGGTGATCTTTTGGCTCTCCTTACTAAGTTTTAGTCATTCTCTTTTAGAGATTTTGTTGAAACTTTTATTGTTGCCTTGGATATATCAAAAGATTTTGATAGATTCTGGCACAATGCTTTGATTTCCAAACTTCCCTCCTATGGCTTCTATCCTTCTCTCTGTAACTTCATCTCAAGTTTCTTGTCTGACTTGTTCTATTGCTGCTGTGGTAGACGGTCATTGTTCTTCTCCTAAATCTATTAACCGTGGTGTTCCTCAGGGTTCTTTCCTGTCGCCCAGTCTCTTAGTATTCATCAATGGCCTTCGAAACCAAACTACTTGTCCTATCCACTCCTTCCCTGATGATACCACCCTGCACTTTTCCACGTCTTTTCATAGACGTTGAACCCTTCAGGAAGTAAACATTTCTGATTTGGGCAGAGCAAACTTGGTATTGTTTAATATCTCAAAAATTCAGTTTCTTCATCTATCAACTCGACAAAACATTCAAGACAACTATCCCCTCTTCTTCAGTGACACTCAACTATCCCAACCTTCTTTACTAAACATCCTCGGTCTGTCCTTAACTTATAATATGAACTGCAAACTTTACATCTGATCTCTAGCTAACACAGCGTCTATGAAGTTAGGCGAGCGGAGTCGTCTCCGCCAGTTTTTCTCATTCCTACAGCTGCTAACTCTGCACAAGGTCCTTACCGTCCAATCATAAAGTATGCTCCACATCTCTGGGGGGTTTCCACTTATACCGCTCTTCAAGACAGGGTGCAATCAAAAGATTATGGTCTCATCAACTTTCCTCTAACTGACAGTCTTCAGCCTCTTTCTCATCGCCGCAATGTTGTATCTCTAGCTGTCTTCAGCCGCTATTTTCATGGTAACTGCTCTTCTGATCTTGGTAACTGCATTCCTCCCCTCCTCCCGCGGCCTCGCTGCACAAGACTTTCTTCTTTCTCTCACCCCTGTTCTGTCCACCTCTCTAATACAAGAGTTAACCAGTATTCTCAATCATTCACCCTTTTCTCTGGTAAACTCTGGAAATCCTTGCCTGCTTCTGTATCTCCACCTTCCTATGACTTGAATTCCTTCAATAGGGAGGTTCTAAGACACTTATCCTTCAATTTCTGAGTACTGCTTTGGACCCTTTAATGGGACTGGCATCTCAATAGGCTTTTTTTTTTTTATTGGATTTTTGTTGCCCTTGGTCAGTGTCCCTCCTACATAAAAAAAAAGGGAGTTCCAGAGCTTACCAGAGAAAAAGGTGAATGATTGGGATTACGGTTAACTCTTGCATTAGAGAGGTGAACAGAATAGGGGTGAGAGAAAGAAGAAAGTCTTGTGCTGCGAGGCCGCGGGAGGAGAGAAGGCATGCAGTTAGCAAGATCAGAAGAGCAGTTAGCATGAAAATAGAGGTAGAAGATAGAAAGAGGTGCAACATTGCGGCGATGAGAAAGAGGCTGAAGACAGTCAGTTAGAGGAGAGGAGTTGATGAGACGAAAAGCTCTTGATTCCATCCTGTCTAAAAGAGCGGTACGTTTGGAACCCCTGGAGACATGTGAAGCATACTCCGTACATGGACGGATAAGGCCCTTATACAGAGTTAGCAGCTGAGGGGTGAGGAAAAAAAAAACTGGTGGAGACTCTGAACGCCAACTTCATAGAAGCTGCTTTAGTTATAAATGAGATGTAAAATTTCCAGTTTATATTATAAAAAAGGACAGACCGAGGATGTTCAGTGTAGAAGAGGGGGACAGTTGAGTGTCATTGAAGAAGGGGGATAGTTGTCTGGAAGGTTGTGTCGAGTTCATAGATGAAGGAATTAAGTTTTTGAGGCATTGAACAATACCAAGTTTGCTCTGCCCCAATCAGGAATTTTAAAGGGATCTGTGTTTTCACTGCGTGAACTGTTTTCTTCCTGAATAGTTGGACGTGTGTGAAAAGACGTGGAAAAGTGCAGGATGATATCATCAACGTAGGAGTGGATACGGCAAAAAAAAAATAAATGAATAACAAGAAGAGAGTGGGCGACAAGACAGAACCCTGAGGAACACCCCTGTTAATAGATTTAGGAGAAGAACAGTGATCATCTACCACAGCAGCATTAGAACGGTCAGAAAGGAAACTTGAGATGAAATTACAAAGAGGATAGAAACCATAGGAGTATAGTTTGGAAAAATCAAAGCGTTGTGCCAGACTCTATCAAAAGCTTTTAATATGTAGAAGGCAACAGCAAAAGTTTCACCAAAATCTCAAAACGAAGATGACCAAGACTCAGTAAGGAAAGCCAAAAGATCACCAACAGAGCGGCCTTGACGGAACCTATAATGGCGATCAGATAGAGGGTTGTGAAGTGATAGATGTTTAAAAATCTTCCTACTGAGGATAGATTTAAAAACCTGAAATAGGCAGGAAATTAAAGCAATAAAAATAGTTTGAGGGATTGGAACGGTCACCCTTTTTTAGGAACAGGCTGAATGTAGGCAAACTTCCAGTAAGAAGGATAAGTAGATGTTGACAAAGTTGAAAGAGCTTGATTAGGCAGTGTGTGAGCACGGAGGCACAGGTTCGGAGAACAGTAGGAGGGACCATCAGGTCCATAAGCTTTCTGAGGGTTTAGGCCAGAGAGGGCATGGAAAACATCATCGCGAAGAATTTTAATAAGTACCATGAAATAGTCACAGGATGGAGGAGAGGGAAGAACAAGCCCTGAATCGTACAAGGTAGAGTTTTTAGGAAAGATCTGAGCGAAGAGTTCAGCTTCAGAGATAGATGTGATAGCAGTGGTGCCATCTAGGTGAATTAAAGGAGGGAAAGAAGAAGCAAAGTTATTGGAGATGTTTTTGGTTAGATGCCAGAAGTCACGAGGGGAGTTAGATCTTGAAAAGTTTTGACAGTTTCTATTAATGAAGGAGTTTTTGGCTAGTTGGACAACACCCTTAGCATTGTTCCGGGCAGAAATGGATGATGGAAATGGATGATGGTGATGGAAGGCTAAGTACCCTTACTGGGCCAACTCTCTATCAAGAATGGCACGAGAACAGGCTGTGTTAAACCAAGGTTTGCAAGGTTTAGGTCTAGATAAAGGGTGAGGGATGTACGCTTCCATGCCAGACACTATCACCTCTGTTATGCGCTCGCTACACAGAGATGGGTCTCTGTCACGGAAGCGGTAGTCATTCCACGGAAAATCAGCAAAACTCCTCCTGAGGTCGCCATAACTAGTAGAGGCAACCTCCGCTCAGGGGGATCCTCAGGAGGGATTGGACCGATAGGATAAGATACAGATATGAGATTGTGATCGGAGGAAGCCAACGGAGAAAAGAGGGTAACAGCATAGGCAGAAGGATTAGAAGTCAGGAAAAAAAAAAATGCTAGGCGTATAAACAAGACGGTCAGGAATACGAGTAGGGTGTTGCACCAATTACTCTAGGTCATGGAAGATAGCAAAGTTGGAGGCTAGTTAACCACGATGGTCAGTGAAAGGAGAGGAAAGCCACAGCTGGTGGTGAATATTGAAGTCTCCAAGATTGGAGATTTCCACAAAAGGGAAGACAGTCAGAATGTGCTCCGCTTTGGGAGTTGAATATTCAAAGAATTTCTTATAGCCAGAGGAGTTAGGTGAGAGGTATACAGCACAGATAAATTTAGTTTGAGAGTGACCCTGTAGTCGTAGCCAGATGGTGAAAAAAAACTCAGAAGATTCAAGAGCACATAAACGCCACATCTAGCTTTGGATTGAAAATGAGGATAGATAAAGTAGGAGGGAACAGAAAAGGGGAAACTGTCATTTGTCTCAGACACCTGTGTTTCAGTGAGGAAAAGAAAATGAGGTTTATTAGAGGAGAGGTGATGTTCTACCGATATAAAATTAGATCTAAGACAGCGAATATTGCAGAAATTAATGAAGGAAAAAGTTCAGGGAGGGGGATGTCAAGACACAGTGAAATGGAAATTAGAAAAGAATCACGAATACAAAGAGAGAGAGAGAGAGAGAGAGAGAGAGAGAGAGAGAGAGAGAGAGAGAGAGAGAGAGAGAGAGAGAGAGAGATGAGGAGAGAGCAAGAAGCGGACGCGTCTCTGAAAGGTAGCCAGGTACGCCAGAACTTACCGTAAAACAGCGGACCCGGGCAATGTGAAACCAAGGTGCCCAACACAGCCTTTCAACCCACTATCATAGTTCATCCCTCTTAGGGAACCTGACCCGAATTAGTGGCAGGTGTGAGAGGCGCTGAACTTGGTCGTAATATATATATATATATATATATATATATATATATATATATATATATATATATATATATATATATATATATATATATATATATATATATATATATATATATATATATATATATATATATATATATATATATATATATATATATATATATATATATATATATATATATATATATATGGTAGAAAGATTAGTGTACATAAAGAAAAAGTGAAGAAAAAAAAACACTGCGAGTGTGAAGCTTGCTGACAGTAAACATTAATCGTGAAAAATGTGGCAGGAAACGGTCATATGTGTAGCACTGTAATAAATTACGAGTATCTAAAGAGAACTATGTAAATATATAATATCGCATATGAACTGGTAATATATGTTAGA
>NC_087194.1:9421013-9423513 GCF_035594125.1 Scylla paramamosain
ATATTTGCAAGTAGCTATATCAAATAATCTGGCCTGAGCATGTTTTGAAATGCTTGAACTTTCTCTTGGTAAATCTGAGTGTTCTTCCTTTCTTTTATTGGCTTTTGTAGTATTTTGTATTTGGTGGGATCGATCTTCAACATCTGCATAATGAGCTTATCAGACACAGATGGAATACAAGCTCGCTGCCACTCAGTCTTCAATTTTGAAACGACAGAGAATCTTATCTCAGGAAATGTTGGTTCCTTTTTAGATATCTTCAGATTTTGTCGTTCATATAGATAGTATTTCATTATATCATTATGTGTTATATATGTTTCGTGGGAAGCCATTCTTTCTCAAGTATTCTATCCAATTAGAGGTAGGGGAACAATCTTATGTGGTGCAACCTCAATAGCTAATGATTAAAGACTGACTGAGAATAAAGAGCTAGAGCGATTTGGGAGGCAAATGATAGTAAGCTATATCACTGGAAAAAATAAATAATATATATATATATATATATATATATATATATATATATATATATATATATATATATATATATATATATATATATATATATATATATATATATATATATATATATATATATATATATATATATATATACAGGAGGAGGCAGTAGACACCTGCCGAAACGATAATTACTCCCAGTGAGGTCTAAAGCACTGTTCAGGGGGTGCTGTGAACTTATCATTAAACCCAGCTGTGACCTCACTGAACGTTTCCCTTTATGTCTCGCAACACAAGGGGGTAGTCACAGCCTGCCCTCTAAAGACAACTCTCTTCCTCCACACAAAACTACAAGCACCTAATAACACACACACCCTTCACTCAAAAAATTTTAAAATCATGGCGACTCCTACACCAGCCTCGGAGTCCCCATCTGGGGAGGGGACCATAAATGTCCCCAGGTCGGACTGCCTTTCCGTCGACGACCCTAAGTGTCTTGACACCCCCCTCAACTTTTTCTTCATTAACTTCTGCAACATTCGCGGTCTAAGATCTAATTTTCAATCTGTAGAATACCACCTCTCCTCTTCTAAACCTCATCTTCTTTTCCTCACTGAAACTCAGGTGTCTGAGGCAACTGACAGTAGCCCCTTCTCTGTTCCCTCCTACTTTCTCTATCCTCATTTTCGATCCAAATCTGGATGCTGCGTTTATGTGCGCAATGAATTAACCTGCTCTCGTGCCCACGCTCTTGAATCTTCCGAGTTTTCCACCATCTGGCTACGACTACAGAGTCATTCTCATACTAAATTTATCTGTGCTGTATACCTCTCTCCTAACTCCTCTGACTATAAGAAATTCTTTGACTACTTAACTTCCAAAGTGGAGCACATTCTGACCCTCTTCCCTTTTGCAGAGACCTCCATTCTTGGAGACTTCAATGTTCACTACCAGCTTTGGCTTTCCTCTCCCTTCACTGACCATCCTGGTGAACTAGCCTACAACTTTGCTATCCTCCATGACCTAGAGCAATTGGTGCAACACCCTACTCGTATTCCTGACCGTCTTGGAGATTCGCCCAACTTTCTTGACCTTTTCCTGACCTCTAATCCTTCTGCTTATGCTGTCACCCTTTCTTCTCCGTTGGGCTCCTCCGATCACAATCTCATATCTTTATCTTGTCCTATCACTCCAATCCCTCCTCAGGATCCCCCTAAGCGAAGGTGCCTCTGGCGTTTTGCCTCTGCTAGTTGGGGGGACTTGAGGAGGTATTTTGCTGATTTTCCTTGGAATGACTACTGCTTCTGTGTCAGAGACTCGTCTTTGTGTGCTGAGCGCATAACAGAGGTGTTAGTGTCTGGCATGGAGGTGTACATTCCTCACTCTTTTTCTCGTCCTAAACCTTCTAAATCTTGGTTTAACACAGCTTGTTGTCGTGCTATACATGATAGAGAGGTGGCAAACAAAAGGTACTTAAGCCTTCCATCACCAGAATCTCATGCACTTTATATTTCTGCCCGGAACCATGCCAAGTCTGTTCTCCAACTAGCCAAAAACTCCTTCATTAACAGAAAATGTCAAAACCTTTCAAGATCTAACTCCCCTCGTGATTTCTGGCATCTAGCCAAAAATATCTCCAATAACTTTGCTTCTTCTTCTTTCCCTCCTCTACTTCAACCAGATAGCACCACTGCTATCACATCTATTTCTAAAGCTGAACTCTTTGCTCAAACCTTTGCTAAAAACTCTACCTTGGACGATTCTGGGCTTGTTCCTCCCTCTCCTCCACTCTCTGACTACTTCATGCCACGTATTAAAATTCTTCGTAATGATGTTTTCCATGCCCTCACTGGCCTAAACCCTCGGAAGGCTTATGGACCTGATGGGGTCCCTCCTATTGTTCTCCGAAACTGTGCCTTCGTGCTTGCACCTTGCCTTGTCAAACTCTTTCAGCTCTGTCTGTCAACATCTACCTTTCCTTCTTGCTGGAAGTTTGCCTACATTCAACCTGTTCCTAAAAAGGGTGACCGCTCTAATCCCTCAA